>NC_090265.1:466757516-467057516 GCF_040414725.1 Anabrus simplex | reverse complement strand
TCATGTCCATAGTAAGAAGGAAATGCGATTTTTACTTTTCCGTAATTTCTGTCTGTCTGTCTGTCTGTCTGTCTGTCTGTCTGTATGTCTGTACACGCATCACGAGAAAACGGCTGAAGAAAATTTAATGAAAATCGGTATGCGAAGTCGGGGGATGAGCCACTACAATCTAGGCTATAAATCATTTTACTCGCGCTGAGTGAAATGGTAGTTTAGGGGAAGGCCTAAAATTGAATTCTCAAATATTTATATTATTAGTGGTCCTATCGATAAATACTACATAACTAAAGTTATATAGAATTAAATTTCCGATCATTTATGTCATACATTGTTACCGCACCGGCTTTGATAACACGAAATTCATGAATTTGCATTTTTGTTGCTAAGTCCATATATAGTCGGGGAATAAGAAACTACGGTCTAAACAATTTTATGCACCCTGTATGAAATTGTAGTTTAGGGGAAGGCGCCTAAAATGTAATGCTTAAATACCTATGTTATTGGTCCTATCGAAAAGTACTGCATAACGAAAGTTGTAGAGAATACAATTTCCCATCATTTATGTTTTATTCAATTTTATCGTGCCGACTATGATAAGAGTGGTATTTCAGAGTCGGAAGAAAACTAAATGTGAAGGCCTACAATATTGAAAGCGCGTAACATTGATCAACAATAACATTACATTGACCATTGTTTGTTGTGGTGGGCTTTGTGTCTTCTGTTGCCACTCATCTACGATAGTTAGGATTAAATTTGCCTTACGTCCACCGACACAGATAGGTCTTATGGCGACGAAATGATAGGAAAGGGCTAGGAGTAAGGAAGCGGCCTTGACCTTAATTAAGATACAGCCCAAGCATTTGCCTGGTGTGAAAATGTGAAGCCACAAAATACCATCTTCAGGGTTGCCGATAGTGGGGTTCGAATCAACCGGTTGCAAGCTCACAGCTGCGCGCCCCTATCCACACGGCCAACTCATCCGGTCGTACCGAGTGTAACAGCCTGCCTGAATATTAGCGGAAAGTAGCTGGGGAGTTAGATAACTTTCTTCTTTAGCATGCTATTCCTCTGGTTCATAAATTTTCTGATACTACTGGTACACAACACACTGGTTCTTCATAGCATTGAAGCTATTCAATCTGTACTCTGAGGCACTGATTGGAATGAGCAGTTTGCATATTTAAGAGAATTATGCCAGAGGAGTGATCACGGATGTCTTTGGCCTGGTCATTCCGGCTCTGAAACTTTGGACTGTTAGATTGGCACCGTAGTACTGTTCGTTAAAAGTGGGAAAATGTGCGGTTTTTCATTTGATCGAGTATTTTATATGATGACATTGTTCGGCTCCATGGCTAAATGGATAGCGTGCTGGCCTTAGGTCCAGAGGTCCCGGGTTCAATTGCCGGCCAGGTCAGAGATTTTAACCTTAAATGGTTAATTCCCTTGGCTCGAGGACTGGGTATTCGTCCTGTCCCCAAAATCCCTGCAACTCACACACCACACATAACACTATCCTCCACCACAATAAAACACAGTCACCTACACATGGCAAATGCCGCCCACCCTCATCGGAGGGTCTGCCTTACAAGGGCTGCACCCGGCTAGAAATAGCCACACGAAATTATTATTATTATTATTATTATTATTATTATTATAACATCCCTACTTCCCTACTGACGTTTTTGTAATGGCCTTTGTATACTTCAGTTAGGAAAACCACACGGTCAGTTTTTCTGAGAATCCCGTAGCGAAGCGCGGGTACATCAGCTAGTTCCAATATAAAAAAATGTTCCAGAGGACATCAGCTCAGGTTCAATTAAAAACAGTAGCCAACGTTATGGAAGGAAACGCTCTGGCAAGTCAACTAGCTTTAGTGAAGATCATGTTCAGTTTATACAAAGAAGTTGTGATAGGTAATGAATATCAGATTTCAAGACAAATAATCCGTATTCTTTCAAACTTGCGAGTTGAAGGTTTAAATTATCTATTTTAATATAGGCCCTATTGTAGTGGCGCCTAGAAAAACCACTAGTATTTCAGCATAGAACTCTGACCAGAAATGTTCTGTCATCTGAAGTTCAGTATTGCATGAATTACGAGTATAAAAACTTTCTTCACCGGGCGAGTTGGCCATGCGGTTAGAGGCGCACGGCTGTGAGATTGCATCCGGGAGATAGTTGGTTGGAATCCCACTGTCGGTAGCCCTGAAGATGGTTTTCCGCGGTTTCCCATTTTCATACCAGACAAATGCTGGGGCTGTACCCTAATTAAGGCCACGGCCGCTTCCTTCCAACTCCTAGGCCTTCCCTATCCCATCGTCGCCATAAGACCTATCTGTGTCGGTGCGACGTAAAGCCACTAGCAAAAAAAAATTTCCTCAACTTATCTCAGGTATTTCTGGGGTCGCTGAAGCCGACCAGGCTCATTTAGGTTTTGGCCGGGGATAATAGACCGGATGCCCTTCCTGACGCCATATGATTCTTGAGATGAAGATCTCGACCCAGAATTGACCGGGATTCGAACCTCAGACTTCCGCATGAGAAGCCAGCAGCTGAGGCACTGAGCTAATCAAGCCCCCTTCGTGAACTACGAGTATATCAATGAATTTTCATTCTAAGTTAAACATGTGCTGCGGGTCAGTATTTCTCCCCTTTTGTCACAGTCACAAAACGTTATTTCCAAGCCTAACGACGATATAATTATAATGTATTTCACTTAAGAAGCAACCTACTTTCAAATTATCTTTAACACTTTCCTTTAAAAGTCTTATGCAAATTTATCTTGGGTTAAGCGGTGGAATGGCATGCATGAGTTGCTTTTTATGAATACGAGAGTGTCATAATTTTGAAGGAGAATATTGGTTACCGTTTTAACGTCTGAAGAATGTCATCAATGATTTGAAAATAGCCATAAACACCTTTTAAGT
Source organism: Anabrus simplex (assembly GCF_040414725.1). NCBI lineage: Eukaryota > Metazoa > Arthropoda > Insecta > Orthoptera > Tettigoniidae > Anabrus > Anabrus simplex. Next base: position 467,054,590 of record NC_090265.1, on the reverse strand, counting down.
ACAAGCCCAGCATTTTGTTAGTGTGATCATAGGAAAACACAGTAAACCATATTCAGAGCTGCTGATAATGGGGCTCGAACTCATCATCTCCAGAATTCAAGCTTATAGCTACATGATTCACATCACGTAAGGAGATTGTAGAGTAATGTAGTGATATAAACTAAACATTATCATTTTACTCTGTACAAGAGTATATTAAAGTAAAGGATCACGATTAGCAAGATATATTTTGGTGAAAATGATCCTTTCAGCTTCTGTTTCATGTTATTTCCTTCTGATAGTCCATGCGTATCCCAGGGAACGCTACTGATGGCTTATCAGTACTGTTTATTCTTAAGCGTTATTTTCTGTTCACTTCACTTGTGACATGGAACGACTAGACATACTTTTGACAAGTGTTAAATTAATATTTTGAGTCTTTGCAAAGTGAAACATTTTATTTTATATCAGCTTGACGGTACCTTACGACATGCCACGTAAAGAGACCTGGGTATATGTTGCCATATATCTACAACTGCCTTGATTCAATGGGTAAGAAGATATTAATTCGTGAAGTGGCATGTTTGAGGTTCGATTCTCAGTAGTGGTAAGATTTTGAAATATGTCATCGATTTTACACGTCGTTCACTGGATGTATATCGTGCCTAAACGAAAACCAATCGGTAGATTATTTTTTAACTATGGGTTTTACGTAGCCCCAACTCAGGCAGCTCTTACGGCGACGGTGGGAGGGGACAGGGCTACGAATAGCAAAGAAGCGACCGGGTTTTTCTTTAAGGTATAGCCCAAGAATTTACCTGGTTTGAAAAGGGGAAACGAAGGAAAACTATCTTCAGACCTTCTGACAGTGGGATTCGAGCCCAACACCTCCCGAATGCAAGCTAGGAGCTACACGATCGACTCGCTCAGTCGGCAGATGTTCTTTGTGTGTTAGTTCAGTGGGGATACAGTAATGCCCAGACTGCTTCGTGTCAAGATTGTGTGTAGTTTTAGGCCTCTTCCACACTTCGACTCCCACTCAATGCTGGGAAGATACCTTAACTTAAAGCAGGCATGTAAAGTTCAAAAGCTGAGTGGCAACTCTGCGTGCATGAGAAACAGCTGCTACGAGCGCTAGCCCAGGAGGTTATCAGACAACGAAAACCTGGAGCGGTGTACATTACACGTTCATAACTATGGTACTGTGTACAGTACATAGGTCATTATACTCTCAGAATGCAGGAGCTACGCGGACGCAAAACATACTGCACAGGATCGACCCAGTTGGAAAAGATTCTTCGCAGGGGAAAACCAGTCATTAGACTGAGTTATTCAAAGAGAAAGAAGGACGTACATGCATAAATGTGTTCAACTAAGCGTTTGTACCAAATGTATCAAACAATGTAAACACCGTGTACCAGAAACATAAATAATTACTTTAAAGGTAGCCATAAGTAATGGGTCGATCCTGTGCAGTATGTTTTGTGTTACAATTATGAAGCAGAATACCGAATTCTATTGCCGATACCGTACCGTTCCCTTAGCTATGCTTTTATAAACTTAAACAGAAGAAAACAGACTATGGTAAAAGTAGCATCTCTTCAAGCAACCATGTTGATAAAGGACACAAATACAAACGCACACTAACAAAGTACTGTATCAATCTTTATGTCGCAGTCTATTTAGCTGTATGTTTCTACCATGACTTGTAGATCAAACCAGGTAATTGGAGCCAGTCACCGCGACGCGTGCACCGCCCTGTGTCAGCAACGTGGGGAAGTACAAGCCCACTGAGTGGAAGTACTTGCGCCCTTGTGCACAGGGTATGGGAACTGCACTCACGGTGGGCAAGCTTTGACACCCGTGCCTTAATGCATTGATTACACTCTTTCATTCCTAATCTTAGCCTGCGCGGTAAACGTAAAAAGTTGGCCTCGAAAGTATAAATAATGTTTTATACATTCGCGAAATGCGGCTGAATGTACATACCAGTACAAGCGTTACACCCAGAGATTTCCACGTTACTTAAGTTCAATGATTCACTACCATGTCCCAAACTCTTAAAATGAAGAAAAGACAGTGAGAGAATTGAATCGAATACATTTGACTGCAGTAAGGATTGGACGCCTTTTACAGTAGCCAGCCTGCATTCGATGGAAAGACTGACTAATTAATTACAGCACAACTAATTTAAGTCTTACAGTTGTTTAAAAACAAAATGAAATAAGTCTCCTTATGTTATTTACTGCCACTCCTTTTTAACTTACAACTCTAACTTCATCATAAATTAAATGTTCGTCAGTGTACAGTATTTCGTCGGCGGACGCAGAGTGGGTCTCGGCCCACGAGTGGCCACGGCTGGTCTGTGGTCTGACAGCTCTGCACTCCGACCGGCCAACCCAGCAAAGGAAGGGTGGCTACGGCTCTACCGTGGCTCTATGCTTCTGTATTCCGGAGACGGAGAGGGGTTGGTCCCCACCGTTGGCTGTTTCAAGAATGGTTTTCCATTCTCCTGCACTAAGGCGAATGTCAGGACAGTTCCTAATATAGGCCACGGCCGCCAACCCCCTCACCTTCTTCACACACCTCCTTCTCCGATACAATCCTCCTGGCCTGAGAGAAGACTTCTCCATCTAGGAGGCCCGTCTTCAGGGGAGGAATGAAGACGTTTAGTATTACCGTATTTAGCTACCAGTTAATAATGAATAACGTTGCAAAATATAAGATGGATACGAAAGTAACAGGTATGCATATATTCAATTTTTATATGAAATTATTATCAATATTGAGGTTTGTAGTATTCCATTGATTATAAAACGGCTTGCATAGTTAGTCTCACGGTGTATAGGTATACGCATCCGATAGCTGGTGACTTTATTAACTCAAAATAGTATTGGAATGGAAAAGACTTGCGGAGTTATTAGAGCAAGTATTGTATTGTTTATACTTCATTTATGTTTTTAGTAACTGCACCATTTTCATTATCTTTATCCCTTTGTTAATGGTTCACTAAATTGGGAGGCAGGCTGTGATGTAGGGTAATGGGGCTATTGATGGACAGGGCTACTCTAGGCCCTCTGTGGACTAACTTCTCTCAAGCAAATAAACACGGACACAAATGGGGCCCAGTCACTCCGTTATTGATGGTTCCTATAGAATGGAGCAATGAGCTATCCTGGGGAATACAATGGGGTGTCACGAACTCAACCCGGGACAATTTACAGTGGATCCTTTCACTAGTGAGGGAGGAGGGTTTCTTTATCGCCAGACGTAGAGTGTGGCCACGTCTGGATAGGGGGTAAGCTTCCCTTCTCGTCTAGGCATTGACGCTCATCGAGATTACATCAGGGTTGTCCAATATTCTGGCCATCCTAACATAACGCTGTCTGAAATGCCTTTGCAAGGCAACTGATCGGTTGTGTATTTGAAATGAAATCGAATACGGGTTACATTTTAAGGCACCAGTATTATGAGGGCTACATTCCATTTTGTCTTCATGAAAGACCAAGGCACTTCCTTGGAGACTACTGACAAAAATAGTCCTGCGTAGTCGATTAGATTTCATTGAATGACTGAGTGGTAAAATTCAAGATCATACGGAATTTTAGTTGTGGATTTGACCGAATATTCCACCCATATTTCAGATAAATTCTACAGTGTAAATTTATTTGAAGCCTTTGGATGGCTTTCTCAATTTTACATGGATTAATTTTTTAAACAGTGGCAACTATGATGTAATAATGCCGTGGGACGTAGCCAGGCAATATAACGTATACCTGAGGTAGCTTAGATACCCACCCTCCCTCAGCGTAAATGAACTCGCCCTCCACACGACAGACACGTGTGCAGCGCGAACGCAGTTTTGAGCGCGTGCTCGTGGACTACAGCTGTAATGTTTTCGAAGCAAGATCAGAGGGGCTGGCTGGAAGTTGAATCCGCTAGAGGTCGCAGTACAAGGCAATGTTACGAAGGATTGCAAGAAATTTACCGTACAGTATCACGATGGGTCAGGACCTCCAAAGACGGACGACAAAATGTGACAGACATGCCGCGGCCTGGTCATCCTGCAGTAAGTGACGACGATGTGCAGAATGTGAACGTGTTAGTGCTGGTGGATTGGAACACCACAATTTGTGAATTGGCTAGCGATATAGGGCTGACGCCTTCAACTGTGCTGCAAATCCTGAAGAAGCGGCAGGAAATGCGGAAAATCGCCTCCAAATGGATTCCATATGATTTGACCAAACATCAAAAATGGTTGCGGTATGATACAGCTCGTACGCACTTGGAGTGCTATGAATGCGAAAGTGAGGCCTCCTTACGGCAATAATCACTACTAACGAGACATGGGCCAGAGTTTATGAACCGCACCTGAAACGCCAATCAAACAAGTCACGAGTCACAGCGAAAAGTTACGGTTCGGCCGACCGGAACCGATGTGAAGGCCATGCTGTTCGTTGCCTACGACTGAGATGGTGTTATCATAAAGCATACCTTTCCCCGAGGATGTACTGTTAATGCGGAGTATTACTGTGAATTTTTGCAAACGAACTTCATAGCAGCTCTAGGAAGAAAACGTGGAAAAATCCTGAATCACCCCCTCATCATTCTGCATGACAATGCAAGGCCGCATGCAGCAGGAAATGTGACTGAGTTGTTCAATCGCTGGGCTGGGAAGTGTTCTATCACCCCGTTATACTCCATACCTCAACCCTTGCGACTACGGTATCATCCCTAAAATGAAAGCACCGCTTCGAGGGGTCCGCTTCCGCACAGTGGATGACATTCTCCTGGCCACCGACCATTCCGTCCGTGACCTCCAGAGATCAGGCGCTCTCAACGGCATCCAACGGCTTCCACATCGCTGGGAACAAGTGCTACACAACGGTGGTGATTAAATTGAAGGCGTACAAAACACTTAAAGTTGTATATTATGTATCTAAATAAGAAATAGTTGCCACTATTAAAACATCAACCCATGTACTTAACTGCAAACATAATGCCCAGTGAGTCGTGTAGCTGTAACCTCGCCCTATGGTGATGGTTGTTTCGAATAGCACTATTGGCAGCAATGAAAATTGGTTTTCCCATTTTCAAACCAGCCTAATGTAGAGCTGTCCTTTAATTAATACCACAGCGGCCCTTTTTCAAGCATTCGTCGCCAAAAACCTGCGACGTTAAACCATTGGCAAAAGAGAAAATAATTCTGCATTGTAATATCCAATGAATGGATTTAAATCAAGCTACTACACCAAAAGTGCAAAAGTGTATTTTATTCCAGGCTATCACCGAGAAAACCTTGATTTAAAGGTTTACTTTAACTGTATCTTACACCATCTCCATTTCCTTTTCATGCAGTCCTCACTTTTCACCTTTGGTTCTTTAAGTAATTGGAATCCAGTTTGAGGATTTTGAAGTGAATGCATTCAAACCTAGTTACAGAATACGAAGAACTTTCTCATTCGGAACAGGTAGAGATCCCATGAACTAACACACCTCACCCTGCCGATAGATAGATAGATAGATAGATAGATAGATAGATAGATAGATAGATAGATAGATAAATAGATAGATTGATTGATTGATTGATTGATTGATTGATTGATTGATTGATTGATTGATTGATTGATTGATTGATTCAAAATGCATTCATTTATTCCTTCATTCATTGATTATATTATAATGCCCAGTATAGTATAAGATAATAAAATAAAAACTTAGCGGTATTTGTACAGTTACCTCATCCAAGACAATAACAATTGGTTCCATTAGTTTTTGCTGTAAACGCTGAGGACAGAATGGTTCTTTGTTAATGAACTAACATCTAAACACATTCCAGTCGTGGTCGTGGTCAAGCAGAAGACTTTTCTGGTGGCTCTACCCACTTTAGGTGTCGATTATTCAACGCAAACAACTAAAGTCTCTCCTTGCCTGGTGGTTAATACAAACCATTTGATGACTCCAGAACTCTTCTAGGTATCATTCTGGAATTCACAAGTTAATATCTAAACAAAGCTTGACGTCGTTGTCGTTGCTCCAACAGTCTTTCACGGTAAGCATAAAGTTTTCTGTAATGATGATAATAATAATAATAATAATAATAATAATAATAATAATAATAATAATAATAATAATAATAATAATAATAATATAATGTTGTTTCAACTGTAGATGAGCAATTGATAACTCTTGCTGGTAAAGTAAAGCAACTTAATGGTCTAGTGAAAGACAGAATGCGTTGTTACCAACAGTCTTTCAATGTGGAAAGAGGGAAAAGCGATTATAAGGAAAGGTTTGATCCGTTGTTCACTAGACTCTCTCCCCATCTTAGCAACATTGTGACACAACTAAACCTGGTCAACGGCAAAAGAACAATCATAACTAACAACCTTCGCCCAAGTACCGCACTGACTTACTGTTACATAGGACCATAAGATCGAACAGAGCGAATATTGTCCTTTTTGATAAACATCTCAGAAAGACTGACTTGCTGGATGTTGCAGATTGCAATGTCCACCAGGCCTATGTCCAGAATATTGAAAATTACACTGACCTCACAACTGAAGTTCGAAAACTGTCGGAAATGAACCTGGCAACAATGAGGCCTTAGTCACCTTCGCCACAGGACTTCTTCCTAATAAGCTGCAACAACACCTACAGAATATGGACAAATCTCCACAAGTGCAGAAGTCTGACATTGTGATCACCTGCCGCATGACATAAACCTTGCCATCACGGCAGTAGAGCTCCGGAGAACTTGACAATAGTCCGTGTCCTTATCGGTGAACTACCACAGTCAGTGATATGTGAATAATAGTTGTATCGGGAGGTACACCTCAACCGCGGACATTTAAAAGAAGCACCTTAAGGAACACTGTCTGTCGAACAAATCTGAAACAGCTTATGCATAAAGTTGGGACATTGACTAGAAGATGTCACTACTGAATAACTGAGTAATATGTTATTTTAAAGTTTCCTAAACTGATTGGATTTTTTTCTTTCGTTTTGGTGTACATCAGGAAGTTTGAACTTTTCTCCATAAATGTCTCTACAAAGAAAAAAAAAAACTGAAGTCATGCACTCTGGTGCAAAGTGGAATAATTAGTTATTGGAAGAAGTTTTGTATTTATACGTTTTCTCAACTAAATTAACTTCCATTTATTTTGGTACCGTACGTCAAGGTTTGCAACACCTCCTTCTCATCCAGCCAGCTTTGGAGTCTGGCCAATAACAAATTTTCTATAATTATTTTTCAGCCAATCACAGGCTTCTTGTAGGTTTTTGATTTAACCAATAAAAATTGAGGGTGTGTCCGGATTTAGTCCAGAGCCTTCTCGAACTCTCCTTTCGGGTATATAAGTTGCGGCTTTCTCAAGCTACCTTGTCTTATAGAACATCTAGTTATTGAGAGTGTGTGTGTTAAGACAGGAGGCGGGGTGCCTCATTCTTCGGCAGGCAGAACATCAGCCCAGGTAATGGCCACCAGTTTTACATCTCTGTAGTCATCTCCGCAAACTTACCCGAGGGGAAATTTCTTAATTCCTAACTATGTAACTATCCGTTTTCTAAAAATGTAAACTACTTGTTGCTAATGCAAAATGTCATAAAGACTTAAACTGTAAATCCGGATAAAGAGTGCGTTACCCTCTCGAGTTCCCCTTCAATTTATATTGAGGCGACTACGATTTTGTAACTGTTTCTCTTCCTGTAAAGCATTAATTAACCTTTCTTTCTAGTCACCTCAGTAGTATGGGATTAGCCTCTGCATCATCGGGCCACAAGTCAAAGTAGGGTTTTAAAACTTGGTTTTTTCAGGAGTGCAAGTGTACGCCTCCATTCAGTTTTGAGTTTGGGCCAGTAATTTAACCTGTTCTTCTCTTTCGCGAAGGCAAAGTAGTATGGGTACTAGATACCCCTGTGTAAAGGTTTTGCAAATTGTAGGTTGTGCCTAGAGAGGCCATAAATTGTAAGGTTTGATGTAAAGTTCGCTTGAGTAGGCTACAAAAAATTGGGAGCCAGCCTCCTTAGTAAAATTTGGAGAGCATGTAAGCTCTTTTCTAAGATTTGTGTAATAATGAGTGGTGCCTTTGGAGGGTCGTAAATTGTATCGGTTGGAGCAAAGTGCTCTGGAATATTATTTATTAGGAGATATCTCTCTTCATATAACTAAACGCTACATTAGCGTCTTGTAAAATTGTAAATTTGGAGCTTGAAGCTCAAAGAACTTGTAAATTACCTATTTCCAGGTTTTCTATTATGGTGTCAAAATTGTTATTGTACCTGATTCCGTGTTCTTTCACAAAGTGAAGAATTTTGTTAACAATTTGGTTTTCTGAAAAGAAATATAACCTTTATTTCAAAGTTTTAAAATAATCTTTGACTTTCGTAGATAGACCCATTCAGCCCGCACCTTCTATCCACCGATAACCCCGGAACAATAATAATGATGATAATAATAATAATAATAATAATAATAATAATAATAATAAAAACATGGCCTCTGAGGAGGCCTCTTACAGGTCTTTCGAGGTGACTCTCACGGGCGACTTGCACGTATACGAGAATGAGGTCGTACTTCGGATGATATCCATTGTCGAAAACTATGCAATCATCCAGAGTCCCTGTTGGAGGAAATAGCCAGTGAAGATTGTGAGTAACTGGAAAATAACCTCTATAATATTGTGAGATGGACAGTAGGCATAAACGGGGTTAAAAGTCAGGTCAAGCGCGGCCGGTATCAAGTATTCGGGAGATAGTGGGTTCGAGCCCCACTGTCGGCAGCCCTGAAGATGGTTTTCCGTGGTTTCCCATTTTCACACCAGGAAAATGCTGGGGATGTACCTTAATTAAGGACACAGCCGCTTACTTCCCACTCTTAGGCCTTTCATGTCCCATGGTCGCAATAAGACCTATCTGCGTCGGCGCGACGTAAAGCAACTTACAAAAAAAGGTCAGGTAGTGAGTTTTACAAACAGGAAAAGTCCTCTCAGTTTTAAATACTGCGTTGATGGCTTTAAAGGTCCTTATGGGGATCATTGTAAGTCCGTAGGTGCTAATAAAAGGAAACTACCTTCATTGGGGTAATCACATAAATGAGACTATAAATAAAGGGTAAAGATTTCTGCATATGGTTATGAGGGTATTTAGGGGTTGTAGTGAAGATTTTAAGGAGAGGTCATACAAGTCTCTGGTAAGATGCCAACTAGAGTATGGTTTCAGTGTATGAGAACCTCACTAGGATTATTTGATTCAAGAACTGGAAAAACTCCAAAGAAAAGCAGCTTACTCTGTTCTGAGTTATTTCCGACCAAAGAGTAGCATTACAAAATTGTTGCAAAGTTTGTTTGGAAAGACTTGGGAGAAAGGAGACGAGCTGCTCGACTAAGTGGCATATTCCGAGCTGTCAGTGGAGAGATGGCGTGGAATGACATTAGTAGACGAATATGTTTTAGTGGTGTCTTTAAAAGTAGGAAAGATCACAATATGGAGGTAATGTTTGACCTTAAGAGGACAAATTGGGATAAATATTCGTTTATAGGAAGGGGAGTTAGGGATTGGAATAACTTACCAAGGGAAATGTTATTTATTTGCATTCATTTCATAAAAGCATAGGAAAACAACAGATAGGTAATCTACTACTTGGGCGACTGCCCTAAATGCAGATCAGTAGTGAATGATTGATTGATAATTAAAATCACCGACCCAGTCGGGAATCTAACCCAGGACCCCTTGAACCAAAGGCCATCATGTTAATGGGTTAGCCATACAGCCAGACAAATGTAAAATCGTACCTTCGTCCTGAGGTGCTACAGCTCTAGTCAGATACAGATGAGAGCAACATGAATCCTTTTAACCACATACATGGCTCTTACCTACAGTATCTTAAATTTCTTTCAGTGCAGCGAACTGAACTCTGATTTCCCAGGACGATAGGTAATAGCGCTTATCTTTTCACTGTGCAGGTGACGACTTTTCGGTTAAGATCACCCACTGTCTGCGGCACGAACCAAGAAGGCCGCATTTAACATTGGTCCGCGCAGCTTCGTCACGGCTCCACTGGTAGCCAATCAGATTTACTCCACCTTGTAATATTCGAGTCACTTATCTGTTGCCAGTAATTCGAGTGTAAAAGCACAGAAGAAGAGCAGCGTAAGGTAGTGGCTTTACGTCGCACCGACACAGACAGGTCTTATGGCGACGATGGGATAGGAAAGGCCTAGGAGTTGGAAGGAAGCGGCCGTGGCCTTAATTAAGGTACAGCCCCAGGTGTGAAAATGGGAAACCACGGAAAACCATCTTCAGGGCTGCCGATACTGGGATTCGAACCTACTGTCTCCCGGATACAAGCTCACAGCCGCGCGCCTCTACGCGCACGGCCAACTCGCCCGGTAAAAAAGCCATCTTCAGGGCTGCCGACAGTGGCATTCGAAGCCACTATCTCCCGGATGCAAGATCACAGCCGCGCGCCTTCCGCACGGCCACCTCGCCCGGTAGCAGCATAAGCAGAGGGTTCAGCGTAAGCAAACATGCGAGGAACTTTCAAATGTTCGTTATGTATTTTAAGAGGACCGGGCTTAATGGCTCAGACAGTAGAGAACTGGTCCCCTGAACATAATTTGGTGGGTGGGATCCTGGTTCAGTCGAGTGGTATTTGAAGGTGGTCAAATACACCGCCTTATGTCGGTAAATCTACCACAAGATAAAAAAAAAAACTCCTGCGAGACAAACTTCTGCACATTGGCTATTCCGAGAACCGTAAACGTAGTTATTATATTATTATTATTATTATTATTATTATTATTATTATTATTATTATTATTATTATTATTATTGTTATTATTATTATTATTATTATTATTATTTGGTGACCGGTACTTACTTACTTGTGACTTAAGAAGAGTCACGGACGTGAGTAGGCCTAATATTCCCACCCAACTTGTAATATCAATAGCTTTCTGCTATATTGTGTATAGACTTTGTAAATGACTCTTAATAATTTCATTACTTTCGTTTTGTTCTTGACCTTCTTATTTCAACACAAATTCATTTTAAACACGCAGCTTAATATTTTATGGCTGTGTGAAAAACTTGCTGTTATTATTGAAGGGAGTAATTTGTACAGCAGAGTGTTCTTTCACTCTGAACCATTGCAGCTATTTTAATTCTGTCCGTGTTTGTGTCACGAACCTTTTAAAATTGCTTTCCATGACCACACTAGTCGGCGTACCAGCAACTAATGGATATTGCTGACGTAAACTGATCAATACACGTTCGAAAGAATGAAAAAAGATGGAAGTCGTCTGATGTATACAGGCTCCGAACCGCAAATGGAGAGTACTCCGCCGAATGGACTAGATTTATGAAAATAAAGGGTAACCTAATTGCATAATGTTGTAAGTTATGAAGTCACAATGTTAGTGGGAATGAGGAATTACTATAGCTTAATTAATTTATTGCGTCAGCACACAAATGGCCCCGAATGGCGCCGCTGTGGGAAGTCCTAGTACGCTGGCTGTAGTACACTGGCAGACAGCCCCAGCCATGACACGTATTGTGACATATTAAATTACTGCCCTCGTTTTATATTGGGGCATGCTTTCCATGTCACTGGTATGGTCACGGGATTGACATAGTAGATTCTCACTCAACAGGCTGGGGTTAAATTGCAGACTCGTTCATGAATATAGGACTGTCCTCGGGGTAGGAAGCTGGGTGCAGTCAGCTTGGAGGATAAAAGAGAAGTTGATTCGATCGTGGCCAGCCTACAGGTAGCTTTCCGCGGTTTGACTACCGTACTTAAAACCAGCTCATTTCATTTTTATTTACCGAGTGATTTGGCTGCACGGATTGGTTCACGTAGCTGTGAACTCGCATTCGAGAGTGATGGGTTCGAACCAGACAGATAGCATCGTAATCATCATAGTGATGGAATTTCCCGTTTCACGTGAAATCGCATCCTCGTGGACGTGACGTTCCATTTCAAACATCCCAGATGAACTGACCGAGATTCGAACGGAGACTCCGTAGCGATAAGCCCGCGACAATTCCACTCAGCTACCTGGAGCAAGGAAGGCGTTTATGGAAGGGAAATTCACTAATTTCAAATATTGATGTCTATAGGAAGGGTAACACTGTGTTGAAGTGGAATGTGGACAATAACTGATTCAGAAATGAAGAAAATAGAAATCCGTGAAAAGAGTTGTGGGTAGAAATTAACACAAGTGAAGAGATACTAAGGGGGAATGGAAAAGTAGTAGTGGCATATATTATCGCAGAACCACCATACCTCTGCAGGCCTCCAGCGTAATCTCCTGCCACATTTTACACTCGACGTCAGATGTGTGAAAGGCGCAGAATACCAGGCAACAGTGCCATCTTTGCTGATGACCGTGATGGAGCGCTCTACCTCCTTAAGTGTGGCGTCTCGTATACTGAGATGATTACCTCGGAGTGGTTCCTTTAGTTTGGAGAATGGAAGTTACAAGGACTCATGTCCGGTGAGTAAGGTGAAGGCTTCAAGACCTTCCACCTCCACCCAGTCAATAATTTGCCTACAGGGACAGCATTTTGACAGAAAAAAATGAAATGTCGTATGGCTTTTAGTGCCGGGATATCCCAGGACGGGTTCGGCTCGCCAGGTGCAGGTCTTTCTATTCGACGCCTGTAGGCGACCTGCGCGTCGTGATGAGGATGAAATGATGATGAAGACAACACATACACCCAGCCCCCGTGCCATTGGAATTAACCAATTAAGGTTAAAATCCCCGACCCGGCCGGGAATCGAACCCGGGACCCTCTGAACCGAAGGCCAGTACGCTGACCGTTCAGCCAACGAGTCGGACATTTTTACAGTGGGTATTGTCGTACAGGACAATGGGTAGACATGTTTTGGAAATGAGGCAGTTTCTTGGACAGTGTAGGACGAACATGATGTTCCAAGAAACATACCACTTGCCCTCTCGATATTTCTCCATACTCGTTTCTCCACCTTCGAAAACACCAATTTAGGGTGGTGACGAGATCTCTCTGCTGTATATATGCGTGGTCCAACAGTAGCGCACTCATTTGTCTCTACGCAAAGTCGCGACGGTGTTGCCACTACTTTCTTTTCAGCCCTTGTACATGAACTGGATGAAGTTTTACCAGAAAGAAATTGACAGGAATCATTTTGTTTTGTTAGTTGTGGAGAGAAATGTATTACTGTGATGTTATTAAGGAAGGAATGTTAAGATAGGTCCGCCTCTGTGGTGTAGTGGTTAGCGTGATTAGCTGCCACCCCCGGAGGTCCGGGTTCGATTCCCGGCTCTGCCACGAAAATTTGAAAAGTGGTACGAGGGCTGGAACGGGGTCCACTCAGCCTCGGGAGGTCAACTGAGTAGAGGTGGGTTCGATTCCCACCTCAGCCATCCTCGAAGTGGTTTTCCGTGGTTTCCCACTTCACCTCCAGGCGAATGCCGGGATGGTACCTAACTTAAGGCCACGGCCGCTTCCTTCCCTCATCCTTGCCTATCCCTTCCAATCTTCCCATCCCCCTACAAGGCCCCTGTTCACCATAGCAGGAGAGGCCGCCTGGGCGAGGTACTGGTCATACTCCCCAGTTGTATCCCCCGACCAAGAGTCTGAAGCTCCAGGACACTGCCCTTGAGGCGGTAGAGGTGGGATCCCTCGCTGAGTCCGTGGGAAAAGCCGAACCTGGAGGGTAAACAGATGATGATGATGATGATGATGTTAAGATAGACGAAAACTGAAATCGTGATTTAGAAATAAAACGGCTGGCAAGATTATATGAAGGGCAGCACCAAATGAATCTATTACCTTGTTGCCATAAATGCAACAGAAATAACGTTATCATAACGAACCATAACTTGGTTCAGTAACTTTGTCATTAGCTTCTTGGTAAAGCGGACGCGGTTAGGATCAGCGAAACATGGGATTATGGAAAAGGAAAATCGTGTACGACTATTTCAGACCCAACGAAAACTAAAAATCTAATGACTTCTAGAAAAAGACTGAAGCATGTATACTGTAATGATTTTGCTTACCTTCGTCATGCTGTGTCGACTCGGCTACTATTTTCACATCTACATTATACGCAACGACACGGTTCAACTCTCTACCACCGAGCGAGTTGGCCGTGCGGTTAGGGGCACGCGGCTGTGAGCTTGCATCCGGGAGGTAGTGGGTTCGAATCCCACTGTCAGCAGCCCTGAAGATGGTTTTCCGTGGTTTCCCATTTTACACCAGGAAAATGCTGGGGCTGTACCTTAATTAAGGCCACGCCCACTTCCTTCCAACTCCTAGGCCTTTCCTATCCCATCGTCGCCATAAAACCTATCTGTGTCTGTGCAACGTAAAGCCACTAGCAAAAAAGGAAAAGCCAACTCTCTACCTGCTTTCTGACCCAACTGAATGTTTGCTAGTGGGGCGCGTATTCGCATTGCTTCGTTCTATGACGAGATCTAACTTCACCGGACTCCATTTGTTCCATGGTTTCTTAATTGGCTTGCTCATTGCCTCTTTGCTGTAAGCTCCAAGGGGGCTTGCCTACCTGTTCTCGCCATGCTGGGTTTTACTTGTTAGCAACTTCCTGTTTTCACCTATGTGGTCTTTCCCTGGCACTTGCTGCCTGATTACTTCACTATTTTGACCAATCACCGCATCTTCCTGGTAACATGCTGAGAATGGGGACAGGCGATACTTCTAGACCGTGACTTCTTTCCAATCCTCCCAGTTGTCTCTTTCTCTTCTTAGACTGAACAGCACGTCGGAGGTGATGTAGCTTCTTGTGATCGCCACGCGGGAGTTGCTAGCTCGGGGGCCTCCTCCCAACAACAGCAACAACAAAACAACAGCAATAACAATAACAAAAACAACATAGTCTCTCCAGTCCGCGTTTCCATTCGCTTGGTCAATGGTTGGGATTCTCCTCAAACTCCTACAAGAGCAGCTTCTAACTTTGCTAGCTAGGATGTTGGAAATCCACCATGCTACTTGAGCTTACTATTTCGGCAAAGGCGAGTAAGAAAAAATCAGAGGCCAAATTTTTTTTCACGATTGAATGGTTTTTATTAAGAAAAGGTGGGGGAGATATTTTCTGGAAATCTCTTTTATGAACTTACTTCATTGAATTTGAACTGTAGTTCCCTAACTTAGAATTATATCAGGCCGCGATACCGGACTGGGACAGGCGATGATCGATGAATTATTATTCTTTTTTGTCAAAAAAAAATAGGTAACTTAATTTATCACCTTCGGAAAATGTATTCATTATTCATGTGGTTCAGTGCTGTGTGCTTAATGCCAATGAAACAATGTGTTATAACGCCGTGAAATGTGGACGTGTAATATAGATACATTTTTGGAATTTACCTATCTTCTTCACATGCACTTAAAAGTTAGTGTTCTTTGCGGATTTTAAGGCATCAGTCTAATATGGTTATAGACTTATACCACGTAGTGCTTATAATAATAGTAATACATTGTTGAATGGAACTCCCTTTTATAAATGATAAATTGGTGAGTCTACATCCAAGTTTTAGTTCAATTTAGATCTTAAGTTCTTTTAATTATCTCAATTTTATTTTTGAAAATGTTGTAGAATATTATGTATATTTCCAATGGATGAAGAATTTGGGTTGCTAAAGCTTTTACTGGGGCACCTATTTAACTGAATGATTTCAATTTTGGCATTTCTTCCTTTCCTGACATTGAATTATTTCGAAATTGTTCTGACTTTGTACTTACCATATTGTAAAACTTGAAAGCAATATTTGTTCTTGTTACTATTTCTAAATTGTTTACTCAAGATGTCATTTTCATCGGCATGTTCTTTAGTGATGGTACTTTAAAGTACCAAGGTCTAATATAACACCAGGAATATAACTCACGCTTTGAAATCGGACGGCACTTGTCAGTGCCATTTCTCTGTATTTACTACAGAAGCCAGAAAGGCAGCGTATGCTCTTGTGCAAGCCTAGTTTGTTATTCCACGCAGCTAACACAGCTAACTTTATTAGATCTCCATTTGATCCTCAGGTGACAGGGTCAGAGTTTGGTGGTAAATTCATTTTCATATCACCTGGTAATTGTCCAGCATATTCTTTTCTCGGAAGCTAAGAGTCCAGAGATTAGTTCTGTATGGTATTTTTGCATTTATAGTTGGCAATTACCAACTCGGGATACACAATGTAGACCTGTACTTAGAAGTACCGACAGGTCGTTAGCGATACATTCTTAGACTATTACAAACTGGAATCCACCTACTCATACTTTCCATTTATACATGCAATTTTGGTTTTGTTTACTCTAATTAATATAGGGATTCATCATTATGTTGGTGTGAAAATGGGAAACTACAGGAAACCTTCTTCAGTGTTGCCGACAGTGTGGTTCGAACCTACCATCTCCCGAAAGCGAACTAACAGTTACCTGACCAAAAATGCGTAGCTAACTCGCTTAGTACTATTAAATTAAAATGAAAATCCACAGCCTGTTTCCAGTCAATCGACCGTATCAGGAATGGAATGAATGAAGCCCCATCTAGCGGCGAGGATAGGAATTGTGCCGGCTGCCGAGGCCTGTCGCACTCCTCTGGGGCAATGGTTAATGAATGACAGAAGAAATGAAATGATAGTGGAGAGTGTTGCTGGAATGAAAGATGAAGGGGAAACCGGAGTACCCGGAGAAAAACCTGTTCAGCACAAATCTCACACGGAGTGACCGCTCAATACTATAAAATATTAAGCTAAATGAGATTAATGTTTTGTTGTTGTTTGTCTACGCCTTAGTCCCGTTTCTTGCTATGGGGTTGGGGATGAGATGAGATGGACTTATATGGCATGTTTTATGGCCGGATGCCTTTCCTGACGCCAACCTCAGTTGATTTATTGGTTAGAATTTGCCACTGAGGCTAATGAACTCTTTTTTATAGCATCTACATTAAAAACAATACACAGAACAATTATTATTACAGAAAACCAGAGAGAGAGAGGGAAAGTAAAACTAAAATCTGAAGTTTGAAAACTGAATAACAGTTAAATCACTCATCTTATATCGATGTTATGATCCTTTGAGGGGTAATTACTATATGCCCATAGTAGTGTAATCTATAGCCGAGAAAATTCAATATTCTTTCCCTAATAATAATAATAATAATAATAATAATAATAATAACAGTCCGCCTCTGTGGTGTAGTGGTTAGTGTAATTAGCTGCCACCCTCGGAGGCCTGGGTTCGATTTTCGTCTCTGCCACGAAATTTGAAAAGTGGTACGAGGGTTGGAACGGGGTCCACTCAGCATCGGGAGGTCAACTGAGTAGAGGTGGGTTCGATTCCCAATTCAGACATCCTGGAGTGGTTTTCCGTGGTTTCTCACTTCTCCTCCAGGCAAATGCCGGGATGGTACCTAAATTAAGGCCACGGCCGCTTCCTTCTCTCTTCCTTGTCTATCCCTTCCAATCTTCCCATCCCCCCCGCAAGGCCCCTGTTCAGCATAGCAGGTGAGGCCGCCTGGGCGAGGTAGTGGCCATCTTCCCCAGTTGTATCCCACACCCAGATTCTGAAGCTCCAGAACACTGCCCTTGAGGCGGTAGAGGTGGTATCCCTCGCTGAGTCCGAGGGAAAAACCGACCCTGGATGGTAAACAGTTTAAGAAGAAGATAATAATAGCAATTTTCCTTAGAAATTTATTGTAGATTTCACATATCATTACTTGGTAATGGGGTGAATCGCCGTGCTATTGAGAATAAAGTGAACTGTACCGTAACTTGGTAACATACAGAAAGCGTTTGAAAGTCCTAGCCCGTTACATGATAACAGAGATGTTAAACATAAAACGTTAGAATGCCAAACTACTTCTGTTTACACAAATTATACGCCAGCAAAAATGGTGCTTTTAGTTCTGCCTTACGCAGTAACTTGCATTTTAACAATAATATACTTCTCTTTTACACTAGTGTTCAATAATAAATATCATTAATGAGAAAATATTTGTATCCACAAATCCAGTCCTTTTAGCTGGACGGCTGTATAGACGTGTTAGATAAACGGGGAGAGTCTCGCTGGTATTGGTTGCCTATTCACGTTACTTGCGAACTGCTTGTGCGTGAACAGTGAAACTGTTAACACTCTCTACGACTACAGCCACTGTTGTTCCAAATATGTAGACCAGTATGAATTCATATCGCTGTTCCTGATCTTTCGCTCGGAAGGATGTGGGTTCGGATCCCCGTCAGGAAGTCGTAAAATTTAAGAAACGAGATTTCCACTTCCGGAGGTGCATATGGCCCTCAGGTTCACTCAGCCTACACCAAAAATGAGTACCAGGTTAATTCCTGGGGGCAAAGGCGGCCGGGCGTAGAGCTAACCACTCTACCCCATCACGTGCCGAGGTTAGCAATTTATTTTATTTATTTATTAATGTATTTCTGTACATGGCGGGGCTCAGGCTATGAAGCCTGCTATTATGCCAAACCATATAATTATGCACCTGTATAAACATAATATACTGAACATTATAACTACTTAAAAAATAAGTTAATTATAATTTAAAGTTAATGTGAAATGCAATTTGTATGAAATGTAAAGCATCATAAAAATCATTTTAACATTTTAAAATTAATTTATAATAATTACTATTATTAGAGCTATATCTCGAAAAATATAAACTATAATGTTTCTAACCTTACATTGACATTTTATTCATTTAACTTAATAATCTAAAATTTAAGGGTACTTCTAAGAGTAAATCAATCTGAGTGTAGGTAAAATTTCCAGCACATTCTTCTGAATAGCTTTAGGTTGCTTATGTCTCTAATTTCAGCCGGGAGAGAATTCCAGGAACGTATGGTCCCCGGTACAAATGACTTGTTAAACGTACTACTGTGATGAGTGGGGATGGACAGCAGGGTTTGTACTGATGACCTTGAGGGTGTTCTGCTTGAGGGAGAGAGGTAGTTGAAATCTATTCTCAGATAATGTGGTTTACCTGTTCGCAGTATTTTGTGAAGAAGAGAAACAGCATGGTATTTACGTCTATCACATACTGTAATCTTAACCAGGACAGCTGATGGAGGAATGGGCTGATGTGGGAATGGAGCGGAACATTTAGAATGAATCGAATGCAGGCATTATGCGCCCGTTGAAGTTTAGAACCAAGTGAACAACTTATGTTATTATAGACTACATCACCATAATCAAATATTGGTAGTATTAGTCCTTGAATGAGCAGTTTCCTGGTTTTGACAGGTAGAAAATCTCTCAGTTTGTATAGTGAGTGTAATGAACCGAATACACGTTGACAAATTTTGGGTGGAAGCCTTTACCCTCCACTCCTCCAAGGGCCTTCATGGCCTGTACGGAGGTGACTTTGCTTTGCTTTGCTTTGCTTTGCTTTGCTTTGTTCGTGATCTTTATAATTTGCATTGTGGTCCCACCATTCTGCTGATCCTAAACTTATAGTTCGGGATTTCAAAGCAGGAAGGTGGGTACATTTCTGTAGATTAGTTGACTTAATTTTGTATATTCCGTTCCGAAGATAGTCATCTGACAGCTAGCCAGTGAATTAAAAGGGGTTTGTTTTCATAGCTGGGTAAATATACATAATGGGTGCCTGCGTAGCATCATAGAAGTTTATATGACTCCCTGAGTAAACATCTAGCTACAAAATACAATAACTACAAAAACTTCCTGTCCAATGGATGCGTACGTCTGCCTTCTGCTGGAAAGTATAGTGCTCACCAGAAAAATTACTGTGAGTGGGTGTTTCTTATACCAGCGGCACATAAGCCACATATCACGAGGATAAATAAAGCTCGGAGGCTCAAATTGTGTTCAAGCTATCGTTAAAAGACACTGGAGCAGCGGAAATATGTTCTGTGAGGTGTCGAGTCAAGATTCAATTTTTTTCTGTCCAGTTGACACGTATGAGAGTGCAAACTACCTGGGGAGTGTATAGTGCTCAGCAGTACATTTTTGTATGGGGGTATTTCTTGTACTACCGTGAGGGATCACTCGTGGTTATCCGTGACAGCATGGACTCTTGATCGTTGTAATAATTCAAGAGGGTGAAATTGTGGTGCTCTTACGGAATGAACACTTGTTTCTTCTGTTCAGGAAGGCGAGTTATCGGAAGACCCGACGAAGGAGGGATAGCGGCGCATTCCAATAGGTCTCCTGCACAACAGTCACGAGCTTGCTTGACAGGGTGACTGCTGTTATACTGCGCGAGTCTCAGTCGAGTTGTCGGTTATTCCTTGTGCCGCATCTGGCGAGTGCGATGATGCAGTAGCTGACCAATATAGCTTGCCCAGTGATGCCTTGGTCTCAGCTAGTCTGCGATAAGCTTCCGTACAGCGTGATTGCTTCTCATGCACCAGTAATTGATTAGTTTAATGGGTTTCATGGCTTCTGAATTAAGTGTTAAACAGCGCATTTTCGTGTGCTGTACGTTTTTTAATGTAATTCGCACCGAAATTTTGAATATGCATGAGTCAGAATTCCGGAGAATGGACCGGAATATCATCATACGCTACAACGCTTAACCACTGGCGGAGGTAGGGCATTTTCAACACTTACGATGATGGAGTAACAGTTTTTCTAACTGTTTCTCAAACTGATTATCCATTCATCGAAGTTGATGGGTTTTCTACGGGAACACGGGAACGGTGCAAAGGTGGCCGCGCTTTCGTTTACCGACACGCAGCAGGCAGGTAAGACGGCAACTCGATCGAGTGAAAACTCCTAGCCAAGAGTCCAATTAGGTTGGTAGATAGTGTTATAACAACATATTTTGGGATACATTTTTATAACTTGAATATACGTGATACTGACAATTTACACTGGATTGTGGCCATGGTTTTTCAAATAATAATAATAATAATAATAATAATAATAATAATAATAATAATAATAATGGCATGTGGTCTCCAGAAAAACTTGACACAGGTCTTTCGATTTGACGCCGTTTAGGTGA
Source organism: Anabrus simplex (assembly GCF_040414725.1). Lineage (NCBI taxonomy): Eukaryota > Metazoa > Arthropoda > Insecta > Orthoptera > Tettigoniidae > Anabrus > Anabrus simplex. The sequence continues at coordinate 467,033,640 of NC_090265.1, read as the reverse complement.
CCTGTACGTCTTTTGAGGATGGGGCCCTACCTAAGATGAATTCTAGTGTTGAAGAAGGTACAAAAAGTCAGTCCCCGAGCCGTAGGAATTAACTACCGTAATGAAAGTTAAAATCCTCGACTCTGCCTCGAATCGAACCCGAGATCCCTTGAACCATGGATCAGCTTTCTAACAATTTAACAATGGAGCCGGACGTTCTTGCAAAAGTATGTGTGTGTGTTTATGTTTATCTGGCACATACCGGAAAGGAAGTGGCCGTACACTGCGAGGAAATTACCGGCATAGTATTCACCTGGCTCTGAAGTGGAAAACCTAAGTTATCTATTTCTAGAATGACCGATAGTTGTATTGAACAAAATTCTCTCATCTGTTCTTACGAGCTCACTTTAATCGTTACTCCAGGGCTTAAATCCTCTATGACAGAAGCCAGGAAATGATCCAGGATCAACCCGATGTGAAGCTATTAATTAAGTCCGAGATTATAGTTTCAACATATAATAAAAAGGATGTGTAACACAAGACATTCATAGAATCCATTAAAGAAAATATTTTACTCCGAAGTAAACATATATATCTGTCAGCGTCAAACAAAAACAGCACGGTCATAAGAATTACGGATGTTCAGAAGCTAAGCATGTTGTTGTATAGAAGACGTTTTTAGTGGTCCGATGAATCATTTTGTAAACAGACTGACGCATATTCTGGAAATGTTTCCTTTTGCTTAAACCGGAATGTTAGCGAACTGTCAGTACTGCACTACTTACGTATCATCTGGCTGCCAAATGCCCTTTGTACATGTTACCAAGAGCATATACTGTACACCAAGTGAAGGCTATATTCAATTACTGATTAATAATAATAACAATAATAAAAAACAATATGGCTAAGGATAACGTCAATTGACCATGAGGCACTGCGATATCTACAGGCTGGGCAGTAGTCATCCTGGCAAGGCTCGTAATGGACTATAAAAAGCAAAGGTTTGTTTTCTTGTTTGAGTGAGAAGTTGAAGTTGATTGGTTATAACACGAGTTATAAATGCTTTCGTTCATTATTACAGTGAGTTCGACTTTCCACGTGAGGAAACCTGGGGTTGTTCATTATACGGTGGTCCTTGGCAGGGGCGTGGTATTTTCACTGGCGTCGCACCAACGCGGTGTTAGTTGGAGAATAAAGAAGTGCTGCTTGAAAAAAGTAATGAAGAGTAAAATTCTTGCCTCCCCATAACACTGCCCTTCCTCTTCGTATCAGCGTCAGTATCACATTCCATACTAGACTGCATACTGTGCATGTACAGATGTTAAATGGTGAGAGTTGTTTTCCGTAGCTCCATATAAGTATATTATTTTATTTGTTTGTTTGTTTTTGTTTGTTGTTTGTTTGTTTGTTTGTTTGTTTGTTTGTTTGTTTGTCGTATCAATAGTCCCAACGCTGGTTGTGTGCTCAAAAGTGGGCACCATTAGTTAATACGTCACCGTAATTAGGCATACTAGAATAAGTGAGGAGTGAGGTAATTTAGTGTTACTTGCTTGTGTCAACGGCTAATTTTTTTTTTTTTTTTTTTTTTTGCTAGGGGCTTTACGTCGCACCGACACAGATAGGTTTTATGGCGACGATGGGATAGGAAAGGCCTAGGAGTTGGAAGGAAGCGGCCGTGGCCTTAATTAAGGTACAGCCCCAGCATTTGCCTGGTGTGAAAATGGGAAACCACGGAAAACCATTTTCAGGGCTGCCGATAGTGGGATTCGAACCTACTATCTCCCGGATGCAAGCTCACAGCCGCGCGCCTCTACACGCACGGCCAACTCGCCCGGTAACGGCTAAATTAAAAGGAACTGCATCCGTTCAGACAGGACACACTTTTAACAGCAAATGTAAATATTTTTGCACTGCGCCCTCCGTCTTTTGACTTTAAAAGAGTAAGTACATATTTGGTCGTCTATATAAATCCTCATTTTTTTTACAATTGGTTTTACGTCGCACCGATACGGATAAGTCTTATGGCGACGAAGGGATAGGGAAGGCCTAGGAGTAGGAAGGAATTGGTCGTGCCCTAATTAAGGTACATCCCCAGCATTTGTCTTGTGCTAAAATGAGAAACCCCGAAAAACCATCTTCAGTGCTGCCGACAGTGGGGTTCGAACTCACTGTCTCCCAGATGCAAGCTCACAGCCGTGCGCCTCTAACCGTACGGCCAACTCGCCCAGTAAATCCACATTACCAAGGCTTTCGTAATATATATTTTATCAAATTGCGAGACATCTGTTTGATATTCCGGGTGACCATACGGATCCAGATAAAAAGTGAAGGTTACAATTACTTTCTGTGTGGGAAACAAACAGTAGAGAGATTTAAAGTAATTAAGCCGATATAAAAATGTTCCGCTGATTTGGGCATTAAAGGTAATTGTGTAGAATTGTCAACGAGTCTCTTGAAACTTGCAGGCAAATTCATTTTTGTATGTGTCCTGGAACGTCTACAAATGCCAAATACTGGCTGTTGAATCTGAAGCAAATTTTGCGAGCTCCAAAAATAGTCCTTTCACCTCCTATGCATTATAGGCAATTTACATCTTACATACATTTTACTGTTGTAAGTGAAAAATTTCGTGTAACTCAAATGAATGTGATCAAGTTTGTGACTAACAAACAAACAAGCTAGCAAGTTTGTAGTTTTACACAACATTCAATACTGTGATCATAACCATGGATACTGAACTGCAGAGTCATGATTTTCTCTTTCAGAAAATTTACATGTATTGGCTAAGATTCGAACCACGGGTGCGTTGGTGAATAGCCACCGGCCGTGAGACTCGGATATCACGCAGTGGATGAGGAAATTGGTAGTGTGTCCACCATGAACTTCCTGGCTTCATGCTCGGTTGGCCCATCCTTGTTTCGGCTCCACAATGAAGGTTCTATATTCCAAGTTATACTTAGCTGATATTAAACTAAAATGCAAATTCACGTCCTGTTTTGTGCCCACATGTTAGTCCAGGAGCAAATTCTCATAATTTCTATATCTTATTTGAACACTTAACCAATAAAACAAACCGAGCTCGATAGCTGCAGTCGCTTAAGTGCGGCCAGTATCCAGTAATCGGGAGATAGTGGGTTCGAGCCCCACTGTCGACAGCCCTGAGGATGGTTTTTCCGTTATTTGCCATTTTCACACAAGGTAAATGCTGGGGATGTACTTTAATTAAGCCATGGCCACTTCCCTGCCATTCACAGGCTTTTCCTATCCCATAGTCGCCATAAGACTTACCTGTTTCGGTGCGACGTAAAGCGAATTCTAAGAAAAGAAAAAGCAAGACGAGGAGTTAACATTAGGTTTATAATATAAACTAGCAGTTACCCTCGGGCTCCGTCCGCAATATATAACGTTGATCGTGTTGCAATGTTCTTAAGTTTCGAAGTAATGGAATAATACGCATGATCTGTTGTGGTAATAGAATGTAATATTATATCGACAAACACTTGAAAATATGTAACAAATGTAAAAGGAATTACGTTCGTTTATCTGCAGTTTGGTAGCATTTTGAACTTGTTGTGAATTACTGATATCGATTCATAAATCTGTTTAAAAATATCGTAACTAGAACATCAAAAGAGGTAGGCCTATTTGAATATAGTTGTTTTTTGCACCATTAAAAGTGTAGGCCCTACTGCTTCTTTAGCCCTTACAACATAGAGTCCAAATTAAAATTTGAAAATATAACTACTGTACCTATACGCCATTCCGAGTGCCCCATGCAGCTTGGTGTAAATCTTGGTAGTGGTCAATGGAAGCATGTAGATTTGATAGAAAATCAGAAAAACGTAAGAACAGAAGGTGGTGTGATAAAGTTCTTTCCTCAATTTACCTGAGTAATCAGAGACCTGACACCTTCAAAGAGGAGTTAATGTGTTCGATTAATATCCCACAACCAAGTACGGGTAAGCAGAATTTTTGCTGTAGTACAATATCATAAACCTGCAACTGTTTCTAGTAATAAATGATTTCTCCTAATGATGGAGTTGCCCGGGCAAGTTGGCCGTGCGATTAGGGGCGCACAGCTGTGAACTGTCATCCGGGAGATAATGGGTTCGAATCACACGTCGGCAGCCCTGAAGATGGTTTTCCGTTATTTGCCACTTTCACACAAGGAAAAAGCTGGGGATGTACATTAATTAAGCCCACAGCCGCTTCCTTTCTATTCCTAGGCCTTTTCTGTCCCATCGTCGCCATAAGACCTATCTGTGTCGGTGCGATGTGAAGCAAATAGCAAACAAAAAACAAAAAAAACAAAGAGGAAATATGAAGGAATTGAGGGGTGAAGAATTCAGAGGAGACTTTCCAATTGCTGCAGTGTACGGCTGTGGTAAAGATATTGTCAAGAAGAAATAATTGTAGGATTGCTTTCAAAATTACATGAGTTCCGAATGATGGTCATTTGTCTAAGGGGGTGCGAGTTCGATTCTTTTCCGGATCGGAAATTTTAACCTACATTGATGAACTCCTCTGGCTCTGGGACTGACTAAGTGTGTGTGTGCGTGTGCGCCGTCTTCAGTACTAGACACCATACTAGTAGGGTTCCGCCCTCGCAGACGCGCAGGTCGCCCATGAGAGTCAACTAGAAAGGTGTATATCAGGCCTCTCCGGAAGCCGTAATCCACCTTTAGAACGCCTTCCTCATAAAGTCCTCATCTCGGCAAGCAAGATCATGTGTCGAAGAGATGAGATTATTGGCAGAAGTGTAGGAAACAGCACGAAGTTGAGAAGGTGTGGTTATAGATCGGTTTAGCCATAATGTGAGATAAGGTCACCTAGGACCCTAATAATAATAATTGGTTTTCAAGGTTTAGAGAAGTAGAAGGAGACTTACAAATTTTGATTAAGTCAGATATTGAATTATTTTAGTGTCGTCTGATTAGCGTGGTTGGTTGATTGCTAGTCTCTTGTGTTTAATGTACCGCGATCAAGTCTCGACAATTAGGAAGGCTTAAATTCGAAATACCCGTGTCACTAAATTTACTGGCACACTTGAGAACTCCCAACCACTTTTAAGGTATAATTCCTTCACTCAGCGTATTCTAAGGCTTTAGACGGAGGAACATTAAGATTACATAACTCCAACGATTAACAATTACTCTAATGTGGATGGAGGAAAGACTAGCTACAAATGGAGACAGTTAATGCATTTTCAGAGGCTTAAAAAAGAAGAGCTTGTTCTGGCTACCTAGCTAATAGGTACCTCGTTTTCTTGGAGTGTCATTTAAAATATACATTGAAGACCGAGCATCTGACAACATGTTGGCGTAGAACTGCACTGAAATTAGCGCAAGGTACGGTACTGAAAAAAGTACAAATAATTACTTGTAAAATCAGTCGGATTTTTTTTTTGTTATTAAAATAAAAGAGTTGTACCTATCCTCGATTTTTAAGTTTTGCCGAAATGAAACTGAGAATTTTGTTGGTTTCTGTAATGATTTATTGTTTGGAATACGTGAAAATACAGGATATAAAGAGTGATGTACGGGTGGTATATTTGTCCAAATACCCAGTCAAATCATATTATTAATACCTCCTGATAGTATCCAGGATAATCAGCTAGATAGCAGCAGTGACTCAATCGGGTTTCGACAGGTATCTGGATCCGTGCTGTCTGTACTGCGTCCCACAATTGTTGAAGGGTGCGTGGTGGAGGAGACAGACGCCGAGCATGATGATCCACGTGGTCGCACAGATGTTCAATTAGATTGAGATTAGGGTCGTCTGAGAGTCAGGAAAGAACTCCTGAAGTCTTGATCGTGCTCTTACACCCATACGCGGACACTTCTAGCTGTGTGGTAAGGCGCATTACCGTGATGAAAGGTCCCAATCTCCCGAGGAATGACAGTAATGACGTACGGGTGGACGTAATCTCTGAGCATGGATTCGTAACCAAATCAATCAAGAGTGTGTTGCTTGCAGATGATGGGATCTAGAGAATACAACGAGAACATTCACCAGACCATAACACAGCCCCCAACCACCTTGTGTTCGTCCAGGGGTAGTTGGAGGGTGTTTCTCAGCGGACACCTTGACGTCCTTCCGTTCTATAGTACTGAAAATGTGACTCGTCCAAGGAATCTACCCGTCGCTAAACAGCAGCGGCTCAGTTGACATTTCCGTCAATGCACCTGTATAAGCTTGCGTACAGCCACCCTCTGTCTATTTCCGAGCCTCATTCGCTGAAAAGAACTGCTGCCGTAGGAACGTATCGGGATGCCCCCTGGTTCATTTCGACGGTGAGCTGTTGTACCGTAGCCTGTCCGTTGTCTTCACGCATCGTCATAGTCAACGTCGCCTCGGGTATAAATGGCGTAATTCCCAATGTTGTCATTCGTGCCACTCACGATACACCTTCATGAAGTTCGAAATGCTGCTCCCCTATGCCTGAGCCGATATCATCTCTTTTTTGCAAGTCGGTTAAATTGCTTCCCTTCTCCGTGAAAGCAGGAAGTCGGTCACGTTATATACCCGCGTTAGCAACCCACGTCTCGGGCGATACGTCATGAGCTACGCGAAGATGGCACTTCTAGCAGAGAGTCATAATAATGTAATTCAACTGTGCATAGTCAGCTTGTTGGTTCAAGCAAATGTCTCCGTGATCTACCTGATGACGGATACTCCGAGCAGAAAACGTCCATGGTTGGAAGGTTAACTATTCTTCAACAGGGACTCCAGACTCAGCAATTCTTAAAAAATTTTCACCAGTCAAGTCACCGTGCCTGACCTGGTTTCGGCATGTTCGTACTCAACCCAGACGAAATTCCCAATACCATCTGAACACTGTGTTATCCCCGTGATGTAGGGGTAGTTTGTCTACCTCTTACCCGGAGGACCGGATTGGATTCTCGGCCAGGTCAGGGATTTTTTCCTGGATCTAAGGTTTGGTTCGATTGAGGACCTATTTGACTGTGAGGTAGCGGCCCCGGTCTAGGAAGCCAAGAATAACGGCGGAGAGGATTCTTCGTGCCACCATGCGAAACCTCGTAATCTTCAAGCCTTCCATCTGAGCACCTATCACTTGGTAAGCCATGGCTCTTCGGAGCTGTTGCTCCATGGGGTTTGGTATGGATCTGAACACTGTACAGCACGACACACACTAAATGCCATACATATCCTTCATACAACGGACGTTTTTTGGCTCCGGTAACTCTATCTGACACTATGAACCGAATAACCGACGTTGGACAATTTTGGACGAATTACTCACTTTTCGTCCTCTCGTACAAACAGCACATTACCACTTTCCAACAATACCATATTTCTTCCAACCACCGACGCATGCGAAATGTTTTCTTTCTTTGAATAACGACGATCGTAATAAAGTCTGAGATTTATTTGGACGTCCCTTCTTATACACAGTATACAGTGTTCTTCATTATCATGGTCATAAGATATTCACCTATTTTTATCCCTGTCTATGTAAAGTATATGTTAGTAGAGAAACGGCTAAGGATTTATGTGCGCCATGTGACAATAATGCCGTCAATGAAAATCTTACTGAAATATATTGTCGTCTATGTGTGGAGTATATGTTCCGTACGCATACGATATACAGTTCAGTCCCAAATGAATATTGAGAAACGCTTATCCGCACGTTTAAGCTGCTCGATATTAAATAATTGAAGATTATTTTAATGTACAATTACTGTTGTCATTCATTCTGGTATAAACGGCAAAAGCCATCTTGCCATTTCATTTTGCTATGAAACACATTTTAACTCTCTGATGTATATCGCATTTTGCTATTTGTGTTGAGGCGGACTGGTGCGAAATTAGTTTAGAATTGCCTATTGTTTTCATTCAAATTGCTATGAAACGAATTCAATGAATACTTGTGGTTTTACGATGGCATTTATCACTGTCGACATTAAAAGCAATTGAATACGGTATTCCCGTAATAATTTCGCATTTGTGATTGTTTTCTAGTGAACATTTTCCTACACTCTGTATTCTAGAACGAAACATTGTCAGTACTTCGTAACTCATAGGATTCCTGTGGATGGAAATATTCACGGCACTGTCTCCCGTATATAATTATGTCGGTAGGTACAAAATACTGATGTATTCAGCAAAATCATCTCAGCATACGAATAATACATAATAATAATATCAAAAAGTGAAACCAGAACACAATTGCACGACCTATTGCTGAGTTTTTAATTAATTTTGTCAGGGAAACACTGGAAGTGTCCCCAGATGTCTTTACACAACCTGACATCGAACATGGAGTGCCGATCAGTTGCTAATGAAGAGCTTCCGAGATGTCGGAGTTCTGTTCGGAAGTTCATTAACGTGATGTAGACCAGCAACATGGGTTTGTGGCAATCTATTCTAACACTCGAGAATGCCACCGATCTCAGACAGGTTTGAACACTCTATTTTGGGAATAGGAGGACAGTGACTAACCAACTACACCTCTCAAGTTGATTCGGCGATTCTAACCTCTATTTTGGGTTGCCGATGTTTCTACTGCGTTTCGATCCTGTTTGAAGGCTATTGTTTACGAAAGAATGTATTGATCGCAATTTACATTTCTTCTTCTTTTAGGTATGTTATACTATTTTTAAATACGAAGCTGTGATGCCGTATTCCGAACTTACGTGTACTCAAGATTATATATATAACCTCCTATTTTATGGTTTTATTTAAATAAATAAGTAAATACTTTTCCAACTCCCTTCCCTTGGGGCAAGGCCTTTCAGAGCCCCGTAATCGGTAATGAGCGTTAAAATCACCCAATAAGAGGAAAGAAGGTGGGAGCTGATCTATAAGGTTAATTTGGTGCAAGTGTAGTAGACTAATATAACTTTGAAACAATATCCTTTAACCCATGGGTACATAACGCGAATATTTATTATTATTATTATTATTATTATTATTATTATTATTATTATTATTATTATTATTATTATTATGACTTGTAAGGTATGGCTATGAAGTGCTGACATCCATTTTGTATTGTTATTATTTACGTAGTTACATACGGACGATCGTATTATTTGTGAGTTTGTGAAGAAACGTCTACTGTACATGTATTCTTATGAGTTAATTTAATGTGAGAACACCTAATTAATAGTATATAATTTATTTTGACCTGTATGTATGATGTATAATCCAATGTAACATTGTGCAATACACTGTAATATCCAGAATAACGTATCATTGGCACTAGATAGTTTAGCTACAATGTAAAGAAGTTTCTACGACTATTGGAGATCTCCAGTTTATGAGAAGAACATCTTATGTATATCTTTCTAGAAGCCTGGCCAGCCAATATATATATAAAGAGTCAGTCTTGTGAGGGAGAGTGGAGTTGGTTTGACGAGACATTTGTGGAAATCGTGTTAGCCATGTGATTGAAGTGAAGTATTTGAATTGGTTTTGTTGGGTTGGTAGTTGACATACATTTGCTGCAGACTCTTTTATTATTTCGTAGTAGTGATTTGTTTCATCATGGCAGTTCATTAGTGCGAGAGTGTAGAGAATGTAAGTAGAATTTGTGTAATAATTTGTAAATAAACTAGTGTACGCAACTGACAGCATTTTGTGTGTCTTCGTGGATACATTAACTGGCGACCGTGAAGAGGACGTAAGAATAATTTTCGAGTGAATACGAGTATAAGTGCAAAATAGAACAAAATGTAAGTGATACCAGAAAATATGTCCATACAATAACTCAAAGGCGCACTCGCCAAGAGAAATCTTCCGACAAACGGCAAGAAGAAATCACTGCAAACGCGGTTACGAGAAGAGCTCCTCAAATGGCTAAGATCCCGAAAAAAAATTTCGAGGTCGACGAAACATCGGATGATGATGTAAATATTCCCAAAATGTGTTCTAATTTAATGACCATGATCCACGCACTCAATGACAAAATCTCAGATGTTGATTCACGAGTTAATTTCAACTTAACACACCAAATTTCGAAACTAAACGACAAAATTTGAGGCGATATTTTTTAAGCTAATGCATTTTTAACCGGACAAATATCATAAGTGTACACGCAGGTTTACAAAGTAGAACAGTGCAAAGAATCGAAAATTTCAACCGTAGATGATAACATTTCATCCCAAATCAGTGACGTCACCAATCAATTAACACAGCAGATAGCGGACATCAGGTCAAAACTGGGACAGGGTGAGCAGATTAATAGTAGGGTGAGTCTGCTGGAAGGGGACATCTCGAACCTCAAGGAGGAAGTGGAAATACAGGTTTCTGGCATAAAAACTACGTTGGGGAGAATTTCTACCGTCGAGGGAAATTTTGAAAGCCATATGTCTGCCGTTGAGGGAAATTTTGAAAGGCGTATTCCTTCTGTTGAAGGAAGGTTGGGAAACCGGTTTTCGACCATCAAGGGATATGTGCAGAATATAAGAGAAAGCATCCTTCACGCGGTAAAAGAGTAACTTGAACCGAACCTATCGCCTCGCCTCTAACCTCTTCAAACCTAACCGGCAATACCGGATACCTAGACCCGAAGGTGATTATAGAGCCTTCCGGAATTCCACGGGCGACTGGAAGAGAATACGACTAGTTTCATTGAGGGATCGGTCAGTCCACTAGAAAGGACTAATCTACCGGAGGATGTCTTCGTTCAACGCATCACACCACGGTTAAAGGGGCAAGCCGCTACTTGGTGCAATAATATGAAGGGCTTAAATTTAAACTGGACGGACTTCAAGAGGGAATTTCTTCCTAGGTTTGATTCCGAAGGGGTGAAGAGCTCTGTGAAATGAGGCTAGTGACTGAGGCACAACCAACCGGCATGAGAGCTAGCGCATTCGTCCTCCAGAAGTATCAGCTCTTCAAGCGGCCGCACCCGGAAGGAAACGAGAACGAGATCTTACCAGACATCACAGAGCTACTCCACGAAAAGATTCAACCCCTAGTGAAAGTTTCACAACCGAGATCCTTTGAAGATCTGATAGAATCATCGCCCAGTTGGAAGAGGAACACAAGAGCAAATTTATGGAAGAGACCACTTTAGTTAGGAAGTGCTACCAGTGTGGAAGAATGGGACACCTGAAGAACAAGTGCTCAAACTTGACATCGGAAAGCTAGGTCCGTCCCATTCTGGAGTGAGGGGGGATGGGGCCGGGGACAGGAGTGCGCCTCAAGACACGACAGACAAGCAACCCTAGTCAAGTACGAGAGAAATTGGTCACATTGTGAACAGAACAGGCCCAACTCACCCAGCTGTCATCTTGAGGATAGGCAACAAGAATTTTTCAGCCATACTCGACAGCCAAGAAAGCCATTCATTTGTCAACTGGACTGTTGCCAGATTACTACCGCCTATGAAGTCTCACCATCTTGGAAGTGTAGTAGGAGCAGTGGACAGGGTAACCTATTCCATCCAAGGACAGACTAACTTAACCGCTAAATGCATTGACCTGCCGATTGTAATTGACGTTGCAGTGATTCAGAACCTAATAACTGATATCATATTAGGTCATGACTTTCAGGTGGAATACAAGGTGATCCTAGACTATGCAGTTCACGAAGCCTTTTATGGAAAAGGCAGACATCTGAGGGTCGCCTGGCACGATGGAAATCTCAAGACTCGGAAGGATACGGAAGTCAACGTAGACCTGGGAGATATCCAGTTAACGCATCATCAACCAAGTGAAGAAGAGGAACTGAGACGCGCCTTAGAGGATTTTCCGGAAGTCATCACCAATAAAATAGGACGGACTACCACGGTAACGCACACCAATGAATGCAGCACTTCCTCACCCATCAAGCAACGTCCATATTTTACCAATCCGGATAAGCGCAACTTCGTCATTCAGAAGACTTAAGAGATGGAATGGCAAGGTCTCATTGAACCCTCAACATCCTGTCGGGTTTCAACTATCGTCCAACCAGGAAGAAGAATGGGGAATATCGGCTGTGTGTGGACTTCCGCAAGTTGAACGAGAGGACCTTTAGTGACGCCTACCCCATGCCTGACTTGGAAGACTCGCTAAAATAAGTAAGCGGATCTAGGAAATTCAGCACGCTGGATCTCAACTCCGGATACTGGCAAGTGGAGGTCGAAGAATGTTCTGGACCATTAACCGCCTTCATGACACCGAGAGGATTGTACCATTTTACATTAATGCCTTTTGGATTGAAGAATGCTCCTGCAACCTTCATGCGATTGATGGGTATGGTATTGTCAGGATATGTTGGAGATTTCTGCCAAGTGTGTCTCGACGACATCTTAATTCACAGCAAGGATTTTCAAGAACACCTTGTACATCTGAGGAAAGTACTGGAACGACTGAAGATCCACGGCCTGACTTGCCAACTGGACAAGTGCCACTTCGCCCAGCCCCGCTTAGAATATCTTGGCCATGTCCTTACTTCTGAAGGTCTAGAAAGGCAACCGGAGAAGTATCGTGCTATCGCGGAAGCTGAACGCCCGCGGACCAAGCGACAAGTACATCAGCTCCTTGGCTTGTGTGAATGGTATAGCAACATCGTGCCACACTTTGAAATGAAGGCAATACCACTCACTGATTTACTCCATAACATCCGCCCGTTCCGATGTACCAGCAAGGAAGAGGCAGCATTCCAAGACATTAAGGCTGCGATATGCAACGCTCCCGGTCTAACCCACCCACACCCTCGACGGAAGATGTACCTGCATACGGACGTCAGCGACTCGGGCCTAGGAGCAGTGTTATTCCAGGAAAGGACTGACGGCGGATGGTACATCATGGAGTATGCCAGCAGAAAGCTATCTCCCATTGAACAATGCTACTGCGTTGTCGAGAAGGAAGCCTTAGCCGTGGTATGGGCCATGGGCAAATTCAGAGGTTACTTGGAGGGAAGGAAGTTCCAGCTCTACACCGATAACGCCGCTCTCAAATGGTAGAGCTCAGTCTCTGTTTCAAAATCTAAATCGATGCGATGGGCTCTGTTAATCGCAGAATTTGATTTCGATGTGTGTCACGTCCCAGGATCGACGGACATAGGAGCGGACAGGTTATCTAGGCACCCTGAAATGGAACCTGAAGATAGGAGCACTATTATTGAGAAGGAGTTCCCACGAAAATACCAGAGTGAGCCCAAGGAACCTATCCTTATGACCATCAAGCCCTGTGGACCATGCCAAAGTGGATCAGGAGACAGAACACCGATAGTCGACTCGTCCCGGGGGATTTCAAGATGTGCTACAAGAACTTTCGGGTTGACAGAGGACTCTTAATATACAGATCGCACCTCTCTGACAGGCCTGCAGTAGTGGTAATCCATATGCAGCACACGATGGACATCCTGGAGAAGTTCCACGACAGCACGGAAGCCGGACAGCCAGGGGACGAAGAGACATATCAGTCTATCCGACGAAGATTCTTCTGGGTCAACATGTAGAAAGACATCCTGGACTATGTGAAAGCGTGCTACATCTGCGCCTGTACCAAGGCGAGAAATAGGAAGGCAGATTCCAGTCAGCGTGGAAGAAGCTTCAACGCCCTTGGGAGGACATAGCCCTGGACTTGATGGGCCCTTACCCTAGAAAACCACGGGGTAAAACAGGACTCAGAGTAATCACCGACCTCTTCACAAGATGGATTGAGGCCTTTGCGATACCAGAAGCCACGACGAAACGCATCACCAGTCTTCTACAAGATGAGGTATTCACCCGCTACGGTTATCCGCGGTGCATTCTGTCAGAAAACCGGAGTCAGTTCACGTCAAGGAAGTGGCAGCAAATGAAGACTGAATGGGATTTTGAGCACTGGAACACCCCTATCTACAACCCAAGGGCCAATTCAACCGATCGACGGAACCAAGAGCTAAAAAGGATGCTACGGGTCCACCTAATAGACAAATAACGTCGATTGTGGGGCCGTCAGATACCACAGTCACTCTTTGTCCTGCGACGACGCATCAACCGTGACACTGGCTACTCCCTAGCGAAGCTGTTCCTTGGTCGACTGCTATACTGCACTGGGGATTGGGAGATTCGTCCACCATCCACTTCTGGTCAAGATGATGTAGCTGTTTCCCTAGCAGAGTGGAAGCATAAGCAGCAGCAGCAGGACATCAAGAAGAAAAGAGATCCCTCACCCAGGCCAAGGCTCAAGATGTCGGAGAGACCCAGATCTTCCTACCAGGCCAACAAGTACTGTGACGTAACAATCCAGTCTCACACCTAAGTGGACTGGTCCCGTCGAGGTGGAGAAGCAGCTGGGCCATGGGGTTTACTTACTAAAGACCAACCCTCCTGTCAAATTCCACACATCGGAGTTGCGGCGAGTCACCCAACCGATGCGTATACAGAGTAAGCCTGGTACTGCCACGGGTCCACCTGGAGGAGAGGCTAATAATGACACAGCACAATCTGGTCATGAGGAGAACGCATCTATCATCGAGGAAGAGGCTGGGAGCGTGGCAACACCGACCCCCGACACGACACGATCCGGTCAAGAGGAGGAGAGCACATCCGGTGAAGTCAATGAAGGGAGAAGATACAACCTACGACCAAGGCGAAGTGGACGAATGTGACAGTCTGAAGTATAGGCGGAATATTGACGCAAGTGTAATAGACTAATATATTTTGGAAACAATATTTTTTAACCCACTGTGCCTGATCTGGTTTCGGCATGTTCGTAATCAACCCAGACGAAATTCCCAATGCCATCTGAACACTGCGTTGTCCCCACGATATAGGGGTAGTGTGCCTGCTTCTTACCCGGAGACCCGGGTTCGATTCTCGGCCAGGTCAGGGATTTTTGCCTAGATCTGAGAGCTGGTTCGACTTCCACTCAGCCTACGTAATTAGAATTGAGGAGCTATCTGACGATGAGAAAGCGCCCTCGGTCTAGAAATCCGAGAGGATTCGTCGTGCTGACCACACGACATCTCGTAATCTATAGGCCTTCGGGCTGTCGCTTGGTAGGCCAAGATCCTTTAGGGCTGAAGTGCCATGGGGTTGGGGTTAGCAGGAACTGGATAAAGGGAAAGGAGGAGGAGGAGGATGATGTGTTTTGTCTATATTTTGGTCTGAATTTTTAAAAGTATTCTGTGTCATAATGTCTAAAATAATAAAGAAATGCAATTTTTTAATTTCTGTTTAAGTGTGTACGTATGCACATCGCGAGAAAAAAGTGGAACAGAATCGAGTGAGCAATTATTAAATGACTGTCTGAGTGTATACCTACTGTATGCACATGATGAGAAAACAGGGGTACAGAATCGAGTGAAAATCTATAATAAAGTCAGGGGCGAGGTACTACAGTCAATGCTATAAATAATGTTATTCACACTGGGTGAAATCGTAGTTAAGAGAAAATCTAAAAATTGATTCTCACATATTTCAGTTAATGCATGTCCTGTAATTAATGCTACATAACAAAAGTTGTAGAAAATGGAATTTCCGATCACACATTTGTCCTATGATGAATCCTAATGGAAATATTTACGATTTTATACTTTTATTTTATCATCCATCCTGACAAAGAGAGGAAGAGTCGTAAATTCTTTCACCTTGTATGGCGCATACATTTTTATCATAGTAGAAAAGTTACTGGTCCTAATACTTGAATATATTGTCCGTCCAAGTGCAGGCTGTGAGCAGCCGCCAACCTGACTTGCGATTTAGGGAACTTACTTTTCCGAGTGGAACAGCCTGTTATCTCGCCGTTCCTCTGGATGAAACATATTCGGATAACTATTGGTAGTTGACACAATGGTCCATCATAGTATTCGAGCTGTTTTATAGGAATGGTGAGGAGTTCGCGCACTGAACGGAACACCGCAAAGCAGTTTCCAGCACTGTATGTGGCCAGGTCATTCCAGCACTGGAACTTGGCATTGGTAGATTGAAAGCGACAGTGGTTCTGTTCTTGAAAAGTGAGAATGTGTGCTGCTTTCCATTTCATATGATGGCATTGCTTTTAATCACAACATTCAAATTTTTTATTACCTGGCGAGTTGGCCGTGCGGTTAGAAGCGCACAGCTGTGAGGTCACATCCGGGAGGTAGTGGGTTCGAACCCCACTGTCGGCAGCCCTGAAGATGTTTTTCCGTGGTTTTCCATTTTCACACAAGGCAAATGCTGGGACTGTACCTAAATTAAGGCCACGGCCGCTTCCTTCCCATTCCTAGGCCTTTCCTGTCCCATCGTAGCCATAAGACCTATCTGTGTCGGTGCGACGTAAAGCAAATAACAAAAATAACAAATTTTAAATTTCCTAAACATGGCACCAACACAGGCGATTATAGGATAGGAAAGGACCAGGATTGGGAAGGAAGCAACCGTGGCGTATTGCATATTATTTGTAGGAGAGAGATGTGTTCATTGCCCAACCTATAGAATGTGAAACATTTTTAAATAACAATGTTTGAACTTACTTAACTAAATATTGTAAAAAAAAATTTACCACTGGCAGAAGATTAAAGCATTTCTAATTACGAGAGTGTATCGACCTGTAACAGAGTAACAGTTGCACAGTATTGAATATATTCAAAGTTTTCTTGTGGAAATTTCTTATTAACATTCCTGATTTGTAAAAAGAAAACGTGAGGGCGTAGAAACATCTTTTCTTGTGGAAAGGAAATTCAACAATAATGTTAGACTATTCTGAGTGGTAGTTACATGACGAAATGGCTAGTCTTGCATCGTGCAAATATTGTCAAGATATGCCGTCCAGTAGCATCGACAAGAAACGGGTCACATGTTTCTTTGTGCCATTTAAAAAGGAACTTTTGTTTTGCATAACAAGAGCAAAGTGTACTGAAAATGTCGCCAGTGTAGTGGCAACGAAATGTCCCCTTGAAGTGCCATTGACAAAAGTATTAAAAAGATAGAGCAAGAACTTTTTATTATCTCACCAGTTTATTTACTGTGGATTACTATGTGTGTAGAAGGAACTTTGTATTTATGAGTAACAAACTTGGCGTTCATCAAGTATTTAGAGTGTCTTGTGCCTTCTGTCTTCGAATTTCATGTCTTGCCTGCACATACTGCCCTTGAGCCGTTATCATTCAAAGCTGAAAGTTTAGTCAATATTTTCTTCAACAACTCTGTAACTCCCTTGTAAGAGACATCTCATTGTTGTCGGCGTAGCTATTCGATCCCCACTCAGTAGCCTTTGAATTCTAGCGAAACACTTGCTTCTGTCCCTTAACACCTAGGTAAGCTGTTAATAGGAAGTTTCCAGTAACCGGTTGTTACCTAGGTAGCCCTTGGCTGCTCCCTTCCACAGGAGGACGTCTTTTTATAGATTTGTTTTAAAGAATCATGCTTCCAAAATAATCTTTGACACAATTGTGTAAAATATTACAGGCGCTAAAGAGAACTAAAACACGCGCGTACTACTTTCGAGACTATGATATTTGAAGTTGTTATGAAGGTGTAAAGATATATGGCACTAACGCAAGTTTCGAGGAACCCCGCCTGTGTTTGCAAGGTTATAGGAGAGGTAAACTGTGCTTCAAAGACTTCTGCTCATTTAAATGCTCCCTAGGGTACAGTAGCCATGGCACCTGTATCGTGACTGATAATCGTGTAACCAGGTTTCGATCCAATTTTCTCTGGAAATAGTGAAGTTTTTTAAATGCTGCAAACCATATAGCCTAGTTTTATAAAGTTGATAGACTGGAGAAAGGTTTATCAAAACCGTCATTTTAACATATTAAAAATACAAGAACCTTAAATGATGAAAGAAACTGTTTTACTGATCACCAAGAACTATTTAAATATAATTCATTTCCAACTGTTAACACGAATACGCGTTAGGTACTCGTAATGAAGTCCAAATACGCCACTGAACAATTTAAGGCAAAATATATTATTATTTTTTATTACAAAAATGAACCGCTTATATGAATTTTATTCTTGAGAATGAGAATGTTTATTTCGAACTTTTTAAAATTTCAAATCATTTACATGAACTGATGCCTCAAAAACTGGCCAAAAAGTATTACAAATTTTAAGCAATATATGCCTTCAAAAATGTATAAAGGACAATATAGGCTACTTTGCTTTCCATTTACACGACTCTAATAATATAGTCAACCAAAATCATTTTGGAAATACATGATTTTATCTGGAGTGTAAATAACTGAATTATCATTATATGTTTTAAAAATATGAAAAAAATAATTCCGTATATCTCACAAAAAGTTTAAATATTCATTTTCTTATCTATATTCAAAGAGAAATATTCTAAGCTGGCACAGTTTTTATAGGTTAAATCCAATAGGATTTTATTGTAATTTTTTTATTTCAAAACTGTCTCAGTTTAGCGGATTGATTTTTGAAAACCCATGCGTGCAATTTAAATATGTCAAATTCATTTTGGCGGGTGTTTGAACCCCCATACCCCTGACTAGATACGGCCTTGCTCTTAGGAAGGAGAAACGTTTTCATAAGCTATGCCTTTTGCAATAACTCAAATTCCTGCGATATTGATCATTTATTATATTTATTGTCTTTTATAGTATTTTATGCGTAAAATACTCCAGAAGAATTCATGTGTTAGTTGCTTACTCGAAATTCTTCATATTTTATCTTAGTACCTGCAGCACAAATATGTGATCACAAGTACAAACACCGCGATAACACACGATATGATGTAATATTCAAAAAATGTCTGGAGTTGATAAAACTATTACCAGATGCTGGTATTAGAAAAAATAATAAATTCAGTAGTCGCATACTTATTAATTATTTATGGCCCTCTAAAATACGGTCAGTTTATTGTCCTTTAACAAGTTCTTGTGTTTAGATCATCGGATATGTATGTCCTACATACCGTGGTGAATTTCCTTGCTAATGGATCTTTGATGGCATTGTTGGTTTGATGATCTATCACGTGATTCATTGGGGAATGCTATAGTGGCCTGCACCTGAGCTTCCTAATGGAGCCTTGTCACCATATGTAATCATGTACTCGAGTGGGACAATCAATTAATTGCGCTTAAGGGTACTCCCTCCACAAAACTGCACAAGGACATTAATTACGTTCGGTTCACTAGCATGTAGGGTGTAAAAGTAAGGTACGGCCAAACTTTTAAGACACATTCCTCAAACGTGGAGGAAATGGAATGGCGTATGGCTTTTCGTGCCAGGAGTGTCCGAGGACCTGTTCGGCTCGCCAGATGCAGGTCATTTGATTTGACTCCCATAGGCGACCTGCGCGTTGTGAAGAGGATGAAATGATGATGAAGACGTCACATACATCCAGTCCCCGTGCCTGTGAAATTAACTAATGATGGTTAAAACTCCCGACCCTGCCGGGAATCGAACCTGGACCCCTGTGACCAAAGGCCCGCACGCTAACTATTTAGCCATGGAGCCGGACAACCTGGAAGAAGAAAATATGTTATATGGACATATATGGGCGTGATTTCCTTGTTAGAACTCATTTTCTACAACTCTACATACCGGGCGAGTTGGCCGTGCTGTTAGGAGCGCGCGGCTGTGAGCTTGCATCCAGGAAATAGTGGGTTCGAATACCACTGTCGGCAGCCCTGAAGATGGTTTTCCGTGTTTTCCCATTTTCACACCAGGTAAATGCTGGAGCTGTACCTTAATTAAGACCACGGCCGCTTCCTTCCATCTCCTAGGCCTTTCCTATCCCATCGTCGTCATAAGACCTATCTGTGTCGGTGTGACGTAAAGCCACGAGCAAAAAAAAAAAAAAAAAGATACATTAATAATGGGAAACACACAGGAACAGGATAATGTCCATAAAACACTGTCTTACATTGAATTCTCTCCATTAGTATTAATACACACATCAGCGCTTCCGGGATTCAGTGCGACGCTGATTTAACGGTATGGCGGGTTGATGCAGGTATCTATGCAAACGGAGATCATTTTAAACATTTCATGTAAGGAAGAGTCTCGTGTGGTATGCTGGTACGTTCTTTCCCTCTCTGTTTCCACTGTACTATGCACGGAGTGCACCCAAAGTCAGTATACCTCTATAAAATTAATTAAAATTAAATTAAACTAAACTCAAACTGACATGATATAAAAGTACATATACTCATTATTTATTTATTTCTACTTACATCTTAGGAATCCCACACATCCGTATGTTTTCTTCCATGGTCTATGCATAGCTGAATAGGCCGCAATGTTCTGATGCTCATCTAAAGCAACATCCTTGGGGTCACTTGTCTGGAAAGTTTCGCGCAGATCATCAATTCCAACATACCGCTCCTTCCTCACTTTCCTTGATGTAACCCGAGAGTGCGTAGTCGGGTGTTGTTACATCAGGGCTCCTTGGTGGTCATGGAAGAGGAGCTGAATCAGTATCCGATCCTCGAGCGATCCATGAGTTTTCCAAACACTGCGTTCAGCCGTTGTCAAACAGCCACTGCGAAGTGAGCCGGTGTCCCATCGTGTTGAAACTAACCAGATTACTGCATTTTGCAGCTGCGAGGTGGGGCATTAATTAATTATCTGGAGGTAACTGTTCTGATTAACACAACGATAAAAAAAAGTATGGGCCGAATAGATGCGTTTGTATCATTCGACCCGGTTCATAACGTGAAATGAGTTTCGCTCGATTTCTGAAAAATAAATTTGTATTTTCTTTTCCCCAAAAGCAAACATCCTGACTACGGGAGCTGCGATAAATTGCAAATTTGTCAGTCAACATGACTTCTGCCTACTAGGCCTTTGTTTGAAACTATTGCAGCATTCCACCACAAGCATCAACATGTCTCTCCAAATCATCATCAGATAATTCATTGACACTCCATGGACGCCAACACCTCTTCAGATCCACTTAGATGTGTTTCCTCATGGTTGATTCCGGTATCCCCAACTCTGACGCACGATTCCGTATAGATTTGACCGGAGATTGTTTGATACATTTTTCCACGTCAGCGCAAAGTTCAAGTCTGGTGGATGGTCTTCCACTTCTCGGCGCGTCGTGAACACTGCTTTCTTTTCCCATGCTAACAATGTCCTCTTTGTCGGAGTTGCTTTCAAAAACCGCGCAACGAAATCGTCCCTCACATTTTTAAGTGATTTGCCACTAATGATATGCTCATGATTCCACACAGCGGCCAGCAAACGTCTCTCAGTCGTATAATCACTTGTATGAGCCCTTCTTTCAATATCTTACCACCAAATGCTGTCATCAATCGAAATCGATAACACTGGGCATCTGACAATATAAATAAGTAAATAAATAAATAAATAAATAAATAAATAAATAAATAAATAATGGGTAGGTGTATACGGACTTTGTGTGCACTCTGCATAGTTACAGAGAAAGAGTTCTAACAAAGAAATAAAGCGTTTCAGGCCCAATGTCCATATCATACATTTTCCTCTGAGAAATTTGTCCTAAAAATGGCTGTACTTTATTGTTACATCCTGTATAATGCTGCAACGATCTATATACAGTACTTGGATACAATGACATGAAAGTGAAAGAGTATTGGCCTCCTGATCCTAAGATCGCGGGGTCGTACCGTGCAGAGCTCTGGATTTTTTGAATGGTGGAAAAAAGGTACATTCGGCATTCCATGTCGTACGATGTCAGCTCGTAAAATCACTCTGGTGACACCGACAAAACTCAGCCATAGATTGCCCAGCAGAGATTTGTTTCTCTGACATCTGGTAGAATAAATTGAATGTCGTAATGCATACGCAGGCAGCCCAAATGGCGTCAAATCGAAATGTCTGAACACGGTAGCAGAAGCCATACGATTATTATTAACATTCTTCTTATCGAGCTTGATAACTGCAGTCGCTTAAGTGCGGCCAGCATCCAGTATTCGGGAGATAGTAGGTTCGAACCCCACTGTCGGTAGCCCTGAAAATGGTTTTCCGTGGTTTCCCATTTTCACACCAGGCAAATGCTGGGGCTGTACCTTAATTAAGGCCACGGCCGCTTCCTTCCCACTCCTAGCCCTTTCCTGTCCCATCGTCGCCATAAGACCTATCTGTGTCGGTGCGACGTAAAACAACTAGCAAAAACATCTTATTATTATTATTATTTGCTATTGGCTTTACGTCGCGCCGACGCAAATAGGTATTATGGCGACGAAGGGATAGGGAAGGCCTAGGAGTTGAAACGAAGCGGCTGTGGCCTTAATTAAGGTACAGCCCCCAGCATTTGTCTTGTGTGAGAATGGGAAACCACGAAAAAACATCTTCAGGGCTGCCGACAATGGGATTCCGACCCACTATCTCCCGGATGCGAGCTCACAGCCGGGCGCCCCTAAACGCATGGCCAACTCGTCCGGTCCATCCAAAAATATACTACTAAAAAAATCAGAATATTTTCCTCTTGATTAGAGATGTTAACTGCTGTTCTGACGTCTAATCCTCATTTGACTTCTAAAGTCACTTAAGAAAAAAAAGGACATTATTAGAAATCATTTAATATCAGAAAAGAGTTTTGTTGTGTGGTACAGACTTTTCATCTGTATACTAATTTTTTTATCAAACTGTAGGGAGGGAATATTATCCCTAGAACCACATCAGTGAATTTTGTTTCAACATATGTGCCTTCGGGTCGTCCACCGCAACATGCAGAACGAATGAATGTTTAAAAACGGCCTCATCATTTAGATGATATTCTTTCTCTGGCTCCAGCGCCCCATGTGGCCACGGAGCTGTGTAAGCTCGTCATTTGTTTGTGTCTATGTGTATTTCCGAGTAATTTCCTGATTGAATGACGTCACAGACACGGTCAAAGTGATATCGATCCTATGAATGGAGCACCAGAATTCCCTCCGGATACGCCACCCAGAGCTCACTTTAAACAAATAATATGAACAGGGATTTTTATCTTTTTACGCAGACTTTATGTAGGTATAGTTTGCAATTCATTCATGCAGTTGGATTTGTAATATATGCAGTGCATTGTAGTGTAGTATCCACATATTGACTGACTGATACTTATTCTTATTTTGTTTCTTTCTTTACAGAGGAAGTCATCTTACTTTGAGTTTCGACTTTGTTAATGACCCCCTTAAACTTTTCGGTGTGTTGAAATTAATGTATGATTCAGATAACAATGGAGAATACTTGGAAAATCAAACGTTTAATTAATAGCAAGATGAAATTTTTCGTTCCTGAAAGAATATCATCAGATTATATCTGGTCTCTTCTGTTATGGCCACATAATTTCAATATTGATTGTGTTGTATAAATGTTACTGATTAAGAATAATATGTTAAAATTTTTTTTTACTGTCTTAATAAATTTGAGAAAATTGTAGCCTACGTACTGTAGATGGAGTTCAACAAGTTAAGTTCAATAAACATTGCCGATTGATATACAGTATTATAAATTGAATATAGGAGAGTAAATTGAGGAAACAGATGTAATGAAAATCAATTTCTGTAACAATATAACTAACCTGAGGATCACAGGGTTACACATGGGGAGGGGTGATTAGTGTAGTGGCTTAGCTGCTGTCTTTCCAATCAGACGGCTGATATTCGATACCCAGTCGATTCCATGTTGAAATTTTCATCTGAAATCACGTGACATCAGGAAGGGCATCGGGCCTTAAGCACCCGTCCAAAACCCAAATGAGTCTGGTGGTTGAACCGACCCCATAAATACATCAAAAAAGCCGAAGAAAGTAATTCGGAAAATGTCCCGACAATATTCAGCCACTCACCCAGGCCATGAACAGTATTTGCAACATCCTTTACCGACATCAAGTATAGCTATTAATATATTTTGTGACAAATGAACCAGACACCTAAATGTTGGACCTTCTGTTATTTAAAAGATTTCGGATACCTCTTGCCCACCCCTAATCGAGGCGAGACGCTAGGCTCTCTGTGGTCGCGCCGCACCGCAATGCAGGTGCAGGTCCGGGCTCAACCGGCGCGCTCTTCAAACAGGTGGCGCGTTCCTGAAGTCTCTCAGGTCACGGGGAAATTCATGTTTACTCATTATACTGAGGCCACTTAAGTTCCTAAACGATATATAAAAAGGATATTTGGATAATAATAATAATAATAATAATAATAATAATAATAATAATAATAATAATAATAATAATAATAATAATAATACCTAACTTAAGGTATAGAAACATCTATGCTGTTCAAAGGGGTCTTTGACGTTTCAGTAGTTTTATGGTTGCCAACCATTGAGTTAGAAATCCTAATCTCCTGTTTACAAACTTACAGCTATACAATTCGTACCTCGTAGCCAACTCACTCGATTATTATTATTATTATTATTATTATTATTATTATTATTATTATTATTATTATTATTATTATTATTATTATTATTATTATTATTATAGTCTAAGGTTTATTTTGGTAGCTTTCCGGACTATTGGCCTGGTTTTTTATTTCCATCTCTGGCATTAATTCAAAGCTATTTAGAGGGTCTGAAGCAAGCTGCATTGTCCCTTAGTTAAGAAACCTGTGAGTTAATATTCCACTTGTACATATCTTAGAAGAGGTTCACCAGCATTTTCTATTTCAAATGCAGGCGAATCATACAGGACATGATCGCTTTTGATAATAGTATTATATATTTAACGTACCTCCTCCTACTATTACACTATAATATCAGGTTTTTGCTGTGAAAAAAGGGTACTTCAAAAAGTTAATTTTGTGTTGCTATTCCTAGCCTAATGCAGCCCTTATAAGGTAGAACCTCCAGTGATGTTGAGTGGCATTTATGCTGTGTACAGGAAACTGCGTGTTAGTGTGGAGGAGAATAGTGTTGTGTGTGATGTACGATTTGTAGGAATGTTGGGGATAACACAAATAGCCAGTGTCTGAGGCAGGGGAATTAATTATTTACTACTAAAATTCCTCGACCCGGCCAGGTGTCTCAATGTCTGAATATCAAGGCACTGGCAACTCAGCGATGGAACAGGGCTTCTAAAAAGGAAGCCAAAATACATTTCTAAAGACCTACTTCCTTGAAAGTGTCAGTGTACTGATCATTTATTTTAGTAGGCCTACCAATTGTAAGAGCTGAGATTCAGTCCTTTAACCTCGATCAGGGGAGAAAGACGCCTAACGAACTGCGCTAACAGCACTGTATTATTGCTTCTCTTTCCGCTCCAGCGTCATTTAAATTACAAATACAGACACATGCACCCACACACAGTTTATTAGGTTATCTTCACAAGCACCGAGTACTTGGTCTTGTTGACAGCGATGTCCCAAATTTGCTTACGTGAAGCAGGGAAAAGCGACATTAATTGCTTAACTAGTTCAACAGATTACCTAATCGCTGGATTATCCTACATTTATTCATGAAAAGTGTGAAAAGTTTTCGTTTCAACACTGTCTGGCTCCATGACCAGTATCTTGGCCTTCGTCCTCGCGGAACCAAACACGATTTTCGATCGGATCGAGGGATTTCAATCTTAAACGATTATTTTTCTTTGCTTGGTGACTGTTGGTTTGTGCTGTCCTTAAAATTTATGTGACTCTTACACCGCACACAACTACCACACAGTTTTTCATACACAGCAGATGCCACCCACTCTCGTCGGCGGGTCTGCCTTACAAGGGCTCCACGAAACTATCAATGACGCTCAATGTTATACATTGTTTCACCTATGTCCGACCTTAATCTTGCCATGAGCAGGAAGATCGTATACTTACTGTCCTCCGGAAAAGGCCACCCGACGTCGCCGATATTCGAATTCACTGCACTTTCAACTTACGGCAGGTTACTGGAGTCACTTGGCTCATTTTGGGATTTGTCCGAGGGTTTAAGGTCAGCTGGCTTCCTTGACACCACATGATAATCCATTCCGCCGACATCAGGGTAGGTCTTGCTATTTTGCTTTACGTCGCACTGACATAGATAGGTCTTATGGCGACGATGGGATACGACAGGGCTAGGTCTGGGAAGGAAGCGGCCGTGGCCTTAAGTAAGGTAGAACCTGGTGTGAAAATGGGAAAACACTGAAACCATCTTCAGGGCTACCAACTGTGGGGTTCGAACCCACTATCTCCCGGATGCAAGCTCACAGCTGCGCGCCCTTAATCGCACTGCCAACTCGCCCGGTGGTAGGTCTCAGTCAGGGTCAGCAGCTGAACTACTGCTAAAAATCATTTCCACCTTTCCTTTTCGTTTTCGTAGTAGGCCTATGTGTGAAATAAGTCTAAAGTGTTTGTGAATGGTGCCCAGTTTCACTTCCTCTTACAAAGGACACTAGGAAAGTTTTGCAATGTGAGTGAACGCTTTAGAATTTTTCAAAATCATTTCCACGACACTCAATACAGTTCTCCATACGTCGAAACCAGTCACTGAACCAACTCTGCCACTTTTCTTCGGTTACATTTTCACACTCTTGATCCCATGCTGCCAGAAACTCCTCGTCGGATGCAAAACGCCGCACTTTGAGCTTCATCTTCACTTCTGGGAAGAGTGCGAAGTCACATGGAGCAAGATCAGGACTGTATGGAGGGTGACCAAGCACACTCTACCCTGATCTGGCAAGAAAATCCATTGTTGCATTAGCACGATGTGCTGGAGCATTGTCGTGATGCAAGAGCCAAGTGTTGAGCCGTGACCTTGGTCTAAGCTGCTTGAGAGCCTGGATGACCTGAGGCAGACAAGTCTCACTGTACCACTTCGCAATAACCGTCCTTTGTGTTTCTAGCACAACCCGATTCAGGATGCCTCGTTCAGTGAAGAATACTGCATTCATCCTTTTCTTCACTGACCTTGACTTTCGCACAGTCACAGGAGTACCCTCATCTTCAAACAGCCATACCTTGCGCTGGAATTTTGTTGGGACATCGTAATAATAAATCCAAGTTTCATCACCTGTAACGATGCTACTGACGTTACGCGAAATCCCATTTTCAAACTGTTCCTCTGAAAGTTAATAGGGCACCCAAAGGGAACAAACATCTCTAACATGGGGATGGTCGTGTAGAACTGAATGAATAGCTAGTGCAGGGATGTGGAGGGTCTCTTCTACCTGCCGATATGTCAACCGCCTCTCTTGCTGCAACATTTTCCTCACAACTTCAATGTTTTCCTCAGTCACTGATTCAGACGGTCGCCCAGAACGAGGATCGTCTTTAACTCCAAAATTTCCCCTCTGGAACTCTTTATAGCAGCGAAGAATTGTTGTCCGATGTGGACAGACTTTCCCCAGCACATGAGTCATTTCCTCCAGGCACTGGTCAACAGTTAATCCACGAGCAAAATTGTAGCGGATAATTGCGCGATATTCACCCTTAGACCACACTGACATCTGAAGTTGCTTTCAGTCCCACTTCTTGGTAATAACTGGTGTGAAGGTCGCGCCTTGCTGTCTTCTAGACCGGTTTTAACCCCTCTTTTCATCCCTCACCATAACAGGGATGTCCAGCCTACCGTTTTTGCGTATTGCAAAACTTTCCTAATGCCCTTTGTAAAACAATAATCACCACTACCACCACCACCGCTACCATCACCACCATCTGACCAAATGTTTGTGATATTGAGGCCTTTACGTTTTCGGAAGGCATCACATACGAAATTTCCTGGAGGGTTGAAATTAAGAGACTGTGGAGAAGTGTATGGAGAATATTTGAACTTTAAAACTATTACCCACGCATAATAATAATAATAATAATAATAATAATAATAATAATAATAATAATAATGGTGGAGAAGCTGCGCGTGTCAACGCGCAACGGTAGTGTAGCCAAACTCTGAATTCGGAAGTCGAGTGTGTTCGAACTCCACAGTCAGCTGTCCTGAGAACGGTTTCTGAGTTATTATTATTATTATTATTATTATTATTATTATTATTATTATTATTATTATGTGGCACTTTGATAAATTATACAGGATAAATACGAGAAATCTGCAAATTAATGTCTAGGTTTGATAGCCAGTCCACAGCACTAGGGGTCACTTCATGTAAGCCCCTCAGTCCATCTCCAGATGCATGAACTGGACAGTTTTCCACGATGTGCATCATCTGCTCTTCCGCTCGACAGTCGCATACAGAACTTCCATGTGAAACCTATCTTTTTCTGTGTGTAACCGCACCTCCTCTGTCCTGTTCGAAAACGGTTGACTCTCCACCATAAGCGTCGGGGGGAGATGAAATCCTTCGATTTTCCTTGTTGTGTTTTAAATCAGGTGGGCTTTATGAAACTGAATTTCATTTGAACTTTCTCTATTTGCTGATAACATCAAAGGTACCGATGGAATGAAGATCTGCCCATGGTTTGCGCGATTGTAAGCGCAGAGCAGTATACAAGAGATAATTTTTATGGGGCTCCGTCTTCCTTAGCATTTGCACCTTGACAGCTTTTCTGCTGATTTCTGGAGAAGCTATAATCGCTAAAAACAGGCAACCTCTGAATGGAAGTGGACCTGATGGAACCAAAGATAATTTTCATGGCATCGATTAGAAGGATATCAACATTCCTTGTATAGACACTGTATTCCCACACCAAACACAGTATTCATCAAATGAATACACAAGGGTGAGTGTAGTTGTGCAGAGCATACCTGGACCTGCTCCCGATATACTTGCTCCTAGTTTATGGAGGATATTTACTCTTTAACCTTCTAAGAGAGGTTGATGCAATATTCATTAAAAGTCAAAGGCCAATCAAGGGTATCCCCAAGACATTTTGGGCGGTAGTTATGAGGAAGTTCGTTCCCATGCGCACTTTCAGCTTGCTGTGTGCTTCTCTGTTATGGAAATGGAATGCTGTGACCTCAGACTTGTGAGTATTTTGCTGAAGTCTCGATTTCTGAATGTAGTCTTTTAATGTGTCAACGCCGTTAGTCAGTATAGTCACATTGTTTGAGATCATTACTTTGGCATATCAGTGTTAGATGACCTGCATTTTGGGTTTTCTTTGAGTTGGTATATGGCATGTCGTGGACGTAAGGATTGAAAAAAAAAAATGAGGGCAAGAAATGACCGTTGTGGCTGGCCATTATTTAGGGTTCTCCATCCACTAGCGTTTCCATTCAGGAAAAATCAAATCACCTCTCATAGAGTATGTTGTCCAGTAAGAATTCTAGATTCTGTCATGGGACAACATCAACGAACTTGAGCATCAGTCCCTCTCTTCACATTATGTAATAAGCTGCCGTGATATCTACGAAAGGTGCAGTTGATGTAGGGTCATTCTGAAATCCAGATACAAACAGTGTTGTCAGTGTTAACACCTGACCACAGCAGGTCCGTTTTTCCCTGAAGCCTTTCAATTTCCTTGTAAGGCATGCTGAGTTGAGAGATTAGTCCATAGCCTGAATCTTCAGCTCATTCTTTGTCTCGTTTCAGAACGACAATTACTTTGGTTCGTTTAAAGAATATAAGTAATGTTCTAGTCCGCAAGATCTCGTTAAAAATTTCAATAAGCAATTGTTTTGTTCGAGGATGTATACCATTCGGAAACTTTGGTACACTCCATCAAGGTCGGCAGCGTTACGGGTTTCTAGAAAGTCCAAGGCTACGTTGAGTTCCTCATCATCAAAGTCTCTTGAAAAGTCGGAATGTAACTGCAATCGAAATCTTTTATGGCGTAGGTCCTTTTTCATAGCTCATGCACGTGTCTTGTCTAATTTAGTTTATCGGCCTTTCACCAGTCTGGAAATAACAGCATTCATATTTACTTGTCGACTTCCGCTCGGTAAGCGCGAATCCTTACCGAATTCCCATATGAGGTTCCAGGCTTGTCGAATGGAACGTGTAAAATTCAATCCTGTTGTAGTTTTGTTCCATCTTCTGTTTTGACTGAGAGCCTTCAGGAGGTGTTCATCTGTTGCATGATTGTGTGATTGCTGGTACCGTGGGTACAATTCGTCACATTCTTGTAACCATCCTAGAATATACCAACTCAGAAAATCACGTGAGATGAACTTTATGGCTTTAGCTTTCATAGCACACGCAAATCGTCCATTATTAGATGGGGTTGGAAGATTTCACTGAACAGTGTTGTCAAGTACTATCTGAATCAGTTCCAGTCTGCAGGTTGAAATTTCCATCGAGGTTGTGTGATCAAGGAGACTAATATGGATGATAACTGCAACTTGTTGGCTTTAAGAACTTTTTGTTGCGCCAGCGATATGGAGGGAAAATTCAGCATTGGAGATGGAGGAGTATCTGTGACAACTGGTCTGTATTAGTGACAATATGAACACACCTTGGGTTAAGGGTTAGTTAATGGTTAGTATTGTGACAGGTAACGCAAGATTTTGCGATATATACTGTATATCTGCCGTCTCTAAGCACACTGTTACACCCACCTACACCCTACTTTGCCAAATATTTCCTTCCCCAAATATATAACCTATATGTAGTATATTTCAAAGCAATTATTCGGGTCAATCCACTCAGAAATTAGACGCTATTTTGCTCAGTGAGGATGAAATGCTTTGATGAGGTTTCCACTCTGTTTAATGCCTGAGCGATGATAGGTAGTTGATGATAAAGTATTCCCTCGTTCGATTAGTTCCATGCT
The DNA here is from genome assembly GCF_040414725.1 of Anabrus simplex. Taxonomy (NCBI): domain Eukaryota; kingdom Metazoa; phylum Arthropoda; class Insecta; order Orthoptera; family Tettigoniidae; genus Anabrus; species Anabrus simplex. The sequence continues at coordinate 467,003,214 of NC_090265.1, read as the reverse complement.
CCAGCGAGTGGTTATATTATAAAGCCAGGATATTTCGGTTAAACGACTTATTTAGGTATAATGTTTCACTAATTAATTCGTCGAATAATATGAGAGTTTTCTATTCATCACACGCAGACAAATTCTAGCATACATTTCTGTTATAAAACAGGAAGAAAGTAATTTAGATTTATGTGTGTGTGTGTGTGTTTTCCGCTCCTTCGACTGAAACTTACGAACGTCTGCTTTGATTTTAATCCAGCAGAACGGCTAATTGTCCGCCTCTGTGGTGTAGTGGTTAGTGTGATTAGCTGCCACGCCCGGAGTCCCGCATTCGATTCCTGGCTCTGCCACGAAATTGGAAAAGTAGCACGAGGGCTGGAACGAAGTCCATTCAGCTTCGGAAGGTTAACTGAGTAGAGGTGGGTTCGATTCTCTCCTCAGCCAACCTGGAAGTGGTTTTCCACTTCTCCATGCAAATGCCGGGATGGTACCTAATTTAAGGCCACCGCCGCTTCCTTCCCTCTTCCTTGTTTATCCCTTCCAATCTTCCCATCCCCCCACAAGGTCCCTGTTCAGCATAGCAGGTGAGGCAGCCTGGGCGAGGTACTCGTCATCCTCCTCAGTTGTATCCCCGACCTAGTGTTTCACGGTCCAGGACACTGCCCTTGAGGCGGTAGAGGTGGGATCCCTCGCTGAGTCCGAGGGAAAAACCAACCCTGGAGGGTAAACAGAAGAAAGAAGGAAAGAACGGCTAATTAAAACCTGGGTCGAACTTAGCACAATATTGTTCTTACGGATCTTCACCCAGGATGTAATAATAATAGTAATAATAATAATAATAATAATAATAATAATAATATTATTAATAATAATAATAATAATAATAAAATGATGATGAAGAAGACTAAGGAGATAAGAAGAAGCAGAAGAGAATTTATTGATTTGGGTGTGTGATACGTTCTGTCCGACTGTGAATTTTCCTTCGGGAGATTTGGGTTAGAACCCCACAGTTGACAGCCCGGAAGATATTTTTTTGTGATTTCACATTTTTACACTAAGAAAAATGTTGGGGTTATACATTGATTAAGACCGTGGACGTAACCTTTATACTCCAACACCCTTCATTTCCAACCAACGCAACATTAAACAAATTCAGCCGGGCAGAGTGACTCAGATGGTTGAAGAGCTGGGCCTTCTGAGACCAACTTGGCGGGCTCGATTCTGGCTCAGTCCGGTGGTAGTCGAAGGTGCTCAAATACGTCAGCCTCGTGTCGATAGATTTACTGGCACGTGAAAGAGCTCCTGGAGGACAAACTTCTTGCACCTCGGTGTCTCCGAAAGCCGCCAAAATACCGATAGTCAGTGGGACGTAAAATCAATAATATTACTATTGTTACGGGGTTACCCGTGGACCAGCAGAGGTGAAAGAAGGTGCGGGCGGGAATAGGTCTCAACTTACGAAATTAAAGTTAATTTAAAATTTAACAAAGGTTATATTTTCTTTTCAAGATCAAGAAATAACAAGTACAACAGGTACCCAGTAGCATATCAACAAATTAAGAAAGTACAATTACAGTTTGTTACTGGATTTGGGCTTCGAGCCCCAGACTCACAATCCTTGAGCAATGAGCCCAACTTCACCTAAGTACAAAGTTCAACAAAGAGGCAGAAAACCCCAATCATGCCAAGGAGCACTTGCTCCCAATTACCCAGTAAAGCCTCCTCGAGGCACACAGAAATCAAATTTAAGAAAGAGCAAAACCGCTCTCAAGGTTCAAGCCTATCAAAGGCCCCAACAAACAATACCTCAATCTGCCCTCAAGGCGCACCAAGAACAGGGGTAATAAATACCCAACCTACTGGGCCTATTCAGTAAAGAAACAGGTTAATTACATGGCCCAAAATACCAAATTGGCTGGAGGCGTAACTTGCACTCCTAATACAATGTTAAAACCTACTTGGCACTAGGCCGCATACACAAGGGCTAATCCCATACTAAAGAGGTGACTTTTATAAGAAGACTTTATTACATTAGGAAAGGAAGAAACGGTTGTGAAAACAAAGTCACCTCAAAACAATAGGAGTGGGAGCTCGAGAGGGTTAGGCACTCTCTATCCCAATTTATAGTTAAAGAGACGAAATTTTACCAAGTGTCTATTACATTTTAAAGATAGGTTACATGCGAAAAGATTCGAACCTGCCCCGAGGGTTAAACTGCTGAGCTAGCGAGAAATGAAGTTATTAAATGGCCATTACCTTACGGATGAACTGCTACCCGAAGAAAAAGGCGCTTCCCGCCCCCTGCTACATAATCACACTAGGAGAGATGTTACTGAAGTGGCACCGAGACGAGAAAATCAGCAGTTTATATACCCTCGTGGAACATTCTAGACCTTTCATGAATGATAAGACACACCCACAGCAGTTTATTGGTTAGTGAACACAGTTACAGAGCAGGTTGGGGAAGAAAGCCCCGATTGGCCGAAAATTAAGAAATTCGGGATTGGCTAATTTCAAAACTGGCGGAAAAAAAGGATTAACATTGCCAACTCTCAAACCACAGAACAAAATTTAGCGAAACAAAACTTATGAATGTTAAATTTCTTCAGGACAGTTCATTCCTTTACACCAGAGTGCGTTATTATAGTTTTTGTAGAGACATCTGTTAGGGAACGTACAAACTTCTTGATCCAGAGGAGACAAACACAAGTCGAAATTGACACCGTTCAGACACTTCAAAATTACCAAATTTACGGTGGTGACATCTTTCGAGAAACCATTGAATTAATATAGTTTGTTAAAGTTCAGGCGTTCTCCTGTAGAGGAGTTTAAATTGGCGCAATATTTGAAGGAGTGGCATGGAGGTGTACCGCCCGGTACAATTATTATTAAACATTTACACTTTTTTACATTTTGCTTTACGTCTTATGGCGACAATGGGATAAGAAATTGCTAGGAGTGGGAAGGAAGTGGCCATGGCCTTAATTAAAGTACATCTCTAGTATTTGCATGGTGTGAAAATGGGAAACCACGGAAATCTTCGGGGTTGTCGACAACGGGGTTCGAACCCACTATCTCCCGAATGCATGCTCAAAGCTGCGTGACCTAAACCGCATGGCCTACTCGCTCGGTGTATTATTAAAGAAACATTTTTTTTGCTAGTTGTTTTACGTTGCACCGACACAGATAGGTCTTACGGCGACGATGGGACAGGAAAGGGCTAGGAGTGGGAAGGAAGCGGCCGTGGCCTTTATTAAGGTACAGCTCCAGCATTTTCCTGGTGTGAAAATGGGAAACCACGAAAAACCATTTTCATGGCTGCCGACAGTGGGGTGCGAACCTACTATCTCCCGAATACTGGATACTGGCCGCTCTTAAGCGACTGCAGCTATCGAGCTCGGTATTAAAGAAACAAACAAATATATTCATACATACATACATACATACACACATACATACATACATACATACATACATACATACATACATACGTACATACATACATACATACATACTTCGTCGTTGTTCCTGTTGTTGTTTGAGTCATCAATCTATGGAATGGCTTGAAGCAGCCATCCATGCCACCCTAACTTGATCAACAAACCTTTCCATTCCTATGTAAATACTACATCCTACATCTGCTCTAACCTGCTTGTCAAACTCATACCTTGGTGTACACCTACCGTTCTTACCACCTACACTTCCCTAAAAAGCCAACTGGACAAGTCTTGGGTGTCTTAAGATGTGTCCTATCATTCTATCTCTTCTTCTCGTCAAGTTTAGTCGATCTCTTCTCACCAATTCGATACAGTATCCCTTCATTGGTGATTCGATCTACCCATCTCAGCCTTCTTCTGTAACATCACCTTTCAAAAGCCTCTATTCTCTATCTTTCTGAGCGAGTTATCGTCTGTTTCACTTCCATACAATGCCACGCTAAAGACGAAATCTTCAAAAACATCTTTCTAATTGCTATATAGCCGGGGAGAGTTGGCCGTGCGGTCAGGGGCACGTGGCTGTGAGCTCGCATCCGGGAGATAGTGGGTTCGAATCCCACTGTCGGCAGCCCTGAAGATGGTTGTCCGTGGTTTCCCATTTTCACATCAGGCACATGCTGGTGCTGTACCTTAATTGAGGCCACGGCTGCTTCCTTCCAACTCCTAGGCCTTTCCTATCCCATCGTCGCCATGAGACCTATCTGTGTCGGTGCGACGTAAAGCAACTAGCAAACTAGTAGCTAATTGCTTTATCAATGTTCGAAGTGAGTAAATTTCTATTCTTTTTGTGCTAGTATGCATTTTAGGGCATCCTTACTTCTGCCATCGTTAGTTAATTTACTACCCAAGTAACAATATTCATCTACTTCCTTTAAGACTCCATTTTATAATCTAATATTTCCTGAAACCCTGACTTCGTTCGACTGCACTCCATTACATTTGTTTTGGACTTATTAATCATCCCGTACTCCTTCCCCAAGACGCCCTGCATTCCATTCAGCAGTTTCTCCATATCTTCTACCGACTCAGATAAAATAATAATATCATCGGCAAATTCCGGGGTTTTGATTTCCTCTCATTGGATTGCTATTCCCTTCCCATTCCTCTCTGATTTCCTTTACCACCTGATCTATATAAACATTGAAAAGGATGGGGACGACCTGCATACCTGACGCACTCCTTTCTGGATTGCTGCTTCTTTTTCAATCCCTCGATTCTTTTCACTGCAGACTGACTTCTATGCAGATTGTAGATAATTCTTCTTTCGCGGTATATGATCTCGATCACCATCAGAATCTCAAATAGCTTAGTTCAATTAACATTATCGGATGCCTTTTCTAGTTCTACGAACACCATATAGATGGGCTTGTTGTTCTTAATTTGGTCCTCTATTATCCGACGTAATGTCAGGATCGCTTCACGTGTTTCCACATTATTGTTCTGAAGCCAAATTGATCTTCTGCCGACTCAGTTTCAACTTCTCTTTCCATTCTGTTGTGAATAATACGTGTTAAAATTCTGTAGGCGTGAAATTTTACTAAATGATGGTGCGGTAGTTTTCACACTTGTCAGCACCTGCTTTCTTGGGAATAGGTATAACAACGTATTAGCCGAAAATCGAAAGGCACTTATCCTGTATCGTACATCTTACACACTAAATAAAATAACTTCACCTTGCTGGTTTCTCCTAAGGTAGTCAATAGTTCTGCGGGTATGTCATGAATTCCAGTGTCTTGTTTCTAGTTATAGACTTCGTTGTGGAACGTTCAGTCTGGAAGCCTCTGTAAATTAACTATGTGCATCTACAACCCTCCAAGATCCATGTTGGTCTGTGGCCTATACATCGTTAAATATTTGGTCTCCCTCTTCCTTTCTTACTCTCCATGGGCGAGTCCGTTATCCTCGTAGATAATGTGTTCTTCTCCACTCACCCCACATGAACCTACCACCGAAGCCGGTTAATGCGTACAGATTCATCCATAGAGCTCATTCATAAGTTAACCCTTCTTTCCCAGTACCTTTCTGCATAGTTCACAGCTTGGAAATTCTAGGAATTAGATATTTTTCACCAACAGAGCATGTCCAAAAAACCGATCAGATGTAAGGCTTTTCAGGCGTTTGCTCTATTACCCAGCGTTTCGTCTTAGGTCTGACACTAGACTCATCAGAGTGGGATGTGTCAGACCCTACCCACTGACGCTGGGGTGTATGCAGGGGAACTTATCAAGAAGCCCTATATAAGAGGCACAGTCTGATAACTGCATACGGGAGATAAAACTTCACAATGGAATTATTGCCCGCCTGGCAATTCCGAATGGAAATTCTAAGTTCCCATGGAAGGAATTTTATATTTTTCACCAATAGAGCATCTCAAAAACAGATCAGATGTAAGGCTTTTCAGGCGTTTGCTCTATTAACCAGCGTTTCGTCTTAGGTCTGACACTAGACTCATCAGAGTGGGATGTGTCAGACCCTACTCACTGACGCTGGGGTGAATGCAGGGGAACCTAGAGGGTGTCGCCCTCTCTCTGGCCAAGAGATGCGGGCGGGTTGGGGAGATGTGATGGAAGAAAGGGGTGGGTAAAGGATGTGAAGAGGTAGGAGATGGGAGAGGAATTTTGCCTATGCCTAAGTTTTGCTTTTATTTTATTTTATTTTATACAAAGCTTTATTGTAAAGAGGTACAAAGTCATATAAGATGTACATGAGATGTGTAGTGTATACGAGGGTTTCAGGTTGGAGATGGAGGGTGACGATGTGCAAGGTTGTAGTACGATTGCAAAGGGAAGAGGTGAGGAATCGGAGAAGGTCTAGCGTCAAAGTTGTGAGGGAAGGAAACTAGGTATGGGAAGGGGTGGACTAGGTTGAAAAGATGGGGCTGGCCGGGGGCGTCGAGGAGTGTTGCTGGGGAATGTCGAACTGGTTGGGGTGGAGAGATTGATGGCTCCACTCTGTAGCGGTGGTTGTAGATGTATGCGCCATTTTTGATCAGCCGTTGAACATCTTGAGCCGTCGGGAGTCGGACACGAACCATATACGTCGGGTCAGATGCATTCTGAATCTGAACAACTCGACGGAGAGGGATGCCTTCTGCTTGAAGTTGGTGAAGAATTGTGCGAGCTGAGAGGGCAGGATCTACTGCGCTGAGCACGCAGCTATACATGGTGTGATGTGTTGATGGTAGATTGGCGGCGGCTGCGGCGTTCTCGTGGAAAGATTGTGGAGGCGATGGCGGCGCTGCTGCAGTGGAATCCAAGGGGGTTTCAGGGAGTTGCTGGAGAGGAGATTGTTCGGGGGTGGTGGAAAAAGGAGGGGATGATATCATAATGGGTGACGGATGGCTTGTCGTTATTGTAGTGATGAGATTATGGGATGGGTAAAGGCTGACGTCGTAAAGGTCGAGGTTGTAGTAGTTGTGTGGTGAGAGGAAGAGGAGGGCGGTGTTGGCTGTTGCGAGGTCTGAAGTGAAGGCGCGGTTACTACGGACAGGATAGTTGGGTCCGCGGTGAGCTGAGCTAGTATGGGTTTGGGAGTAGGCTCCACTTGGTAAAAGCGTTGACGAATGGTCACTCCGGTGGCGATGAGGCGCTTCCAGGTGTCCAACATAGGTAGGTATAGAATGATCTTTGGTGATGCTGAAGAGGTGTAGCCGTACAGCAACCGGTAAGCATAGTCCACGGGGATGCCGGCGGAGCGAAGGTGGCTGGTGATATCATCTTCCGAAATGGTTTGACCAACACCGTTGATAATGCAGGTGAGCATATTGAAGGGAAGGCCGACTTCCTTTGCGGTGTCAGGCCGATGTGCTTTATTGGCGCTGGCAAGGTGAAAGGTAGAGTTGATGCGGCACCCAGCCAGCCAAAAAAGTGCAGCGTTGATGTGGAGATTTGGATGTCCACAAGAAAAGGTTTGTGGTTGATGTTCCTCCCATGTAGCAGACGGGAACTTATCAGAAGCCCTATATAAGAGGCACAGTCTGATAACTGCATACGGGAGATACAACTCCACAATGGAATTATTGCTATCAACAGTTAGGAAAAAAACGAATAATCTATATAAATAAAATTGTATCTGTTTGTCTGTCTGTCTGTTTGTCTGTTTGTCTGTTCCACCATCACGTCGAAACGGCTGGATAGATCTCAACCAAACTTCATATTTAGAGTATACTCATCCCGGGGAAGGTTTCGATATGCATATCATTTTAAAATCTTTGAATACACGGGGGGTTTATAGGAAAACCAGAATGGTTTTTCCACCATCACGTCGAAACGGCTGGATAGATCTCAACCAAATTTCATATTTAGAGTATACTCCTCCCGGGGAAGGTTTCGATATGCATATCATTTTAAAATCTTTGAATACACGGGGGGTTTATAGGAAAACCAGAATGGTTTTTCCACCATCACGTCGAAACGGCTGGATAGATCTCAACCAAACTTCGTATTTAGAGTATACTCCTCCCGGAGAAGGTTTCGATATGCATATCATTTTAAAATCTTTTAATACACGGGGGGTTTATAGGAAAACCAGAATGATTTTTCCACCATCACGTCGAAACGGCTGGATAGATCTCAACCAAATTTCATATTTAGAGTATACTCATCCCGGGGAAAGTTTCGATATGCATATCATTTTAAAATCATTGAATAGACGGGGGTTTATAGGAAAACCACAATGGTTTTTCCACCATCACGTCGAAACGGCTGGATAGATCTCAACCAAACTTCACATTTAGAGTATACTCCTCCCGGGGAAGGTTTTGATGTGCATATCATTTTAAACTCTTTGAAAACACGTTGGGTTTATAGGAAAACCAAAATGGTTTTTCCACTATCACGTCGAAACGGCTGGATAGATCTCAACCAAACTTCATATTTAGAGTATACTCCTCCCGGGGAAGGTTTCGATATGCATATCATTTTAAAATCTTTGAATACACGGGGGTTTATAGGAAAACCAGAATGGTTTTTCCACCATCACGTCCAAACGGCTCGATAGATCTCAACCAAATTTCATATATAGAGTATACTCCTCCCGGGGAAGGTTTCGATATGCATATCATTTTAAAATCTTTGAATACACGGGGGGTTTATACGAAAACCAGAATGGTTTTTCCACCATCACGTCGAAACGGCTGGATAGATCTCAACCAAATTTCATATTTAGAGTATACTCATCCCGGGGAAGGTTTCGATATGCATAACATTTTAAAATCTTTGAATAGACGGGGTTTATAGGAAAACCAGAATGGTTTTTTCACCATCACGTCGAAACGGCTCGATAGATCTCAACTAAACTTCATATTTAGAGTATACTCCTCCCGGGGAAGGTTTCGATATGCATATCATTTTAAAATCATTGAATAGACGGGGGTTTATAGGAAAACCAGAATGGTTTTTCCACCATCACGTCGAAACGGCCGGCTAGATCTCAACCAAATTTCATATTTAGAGTATACTCCTCCCGGGGAAGGTTCCGATATGCATATCATTTTAAAATCTTTGAATACACGGGGCGTTTATAGGAAAACCAGAATGGTTTTTCGACCATCACGTAGACACGGCTGGATAGATCTCAACCGAATTTCATATTTAGAGTATACTCATCCCGGGGAAAGTTTCGATATGCATATCATTTTAAAATCTTTGAATAGACGGGGGTTTATAGGAAAACCAGAATGGTTTTTCCACCAGCACGTCGAAACGGCTCGATAGGTCTCAACTAAATTTCATATTTAGAGTATACTCCTCCCGGGGAAGGTTTCGATATGCATATCCTTTCAAAATCTTTGAATACACGGGGGGTTTATAGGAAAACCAGAATGGTTTTTCGACCATCACGTAGACACGGCTGGATAGATCTCAACCAAATTTCATATTTAGAGTATACTCCTCCCGGGGAAGGTTCCGATATGCATATCATTTTAAAATCTTTGAATACACGGGGTGTTTATAGGAAAACCAGAATGGTTTTTCCACCATCGCGTCGAAACGGCTGGATAGATCTCAAACAAATTTCATATTTAGAGTATACTCATCCCGGGGAAGGTTTCGATATGCATATCATTTTTAAATCTTTGAATACACGGGGGGTTTATAGGAAAACCAGAATGGTTTTTCGACCATCACGTAGACACGGCTGGATAGATCTCAACCGAATTTCATATTTAGAGTATACTCATCCCGGGGAAAGTTTCGATATGCATATCATTTTAAAATCTTTGAATAGACGGGGGTTTATAGGAAAACCAGAATGGTTTTTCCACCAGCACGTCGAAACGGCTCGATAGGTCTCAACTAAACTTCATATTTAGAGTATACTCCTCCCGGGGAAGGTTTCGATATGCATATCCTTTCAAAATCTTTGAATACACGGGGGGTTTATAGGAAAACCAGAATGGTTTTTCGACCATCACGTAGACACGGCTGGATAGATCTCAACCAAACTTCATATATAGAGTATAGTCCTCCCGGGGAAGGTTTCGATATGCATATCATTTTAAAATCTTTGAATACACGGGGGTTTATAGGAAAACCAGAATGATTTTTCCACCATCACGTCGAAACGGCTGGATAGATCTCAACCAAATTTCATATTTAGAGTATACTCATCCCGGGGAAAGTTTCGATATGCATATCATTTTAAAATCTTTGAATAGACGGGGGGTTTATAGGAAAACCAGAATGGTTTTTCGACCATCACGTAGACACGGCTGGATAGATCTCAACCAAACTTCATATATAGAGTATAGTTCTCCCGGGGAAGGTTTCGATATGCATGTCAGTTTAGAAACTTTGAATACACGGGGTGTTTATAGGAAATCCAGATTGGTTTTTCCACCATCACGTCGAAACGGCTGGATAGATCTCAACCAAATTTCATATTTAGAGTATACTCATCCCGGGGAAGGTTTCGATATGCATATCATTTTAAAATCTTTGAATAGACGGGGGTTTATAGGAAAACCAGAATGGTTTTTCCACCATCACGTCGAAACGGCTGGATAGATCTCAACTAAACTTCATATTTAGAGTGTATTCATCCCGTGGAAGGTTTCAATATGCATATCATTTTAAAATATTTCAATATACGGGGGGTTATAGGAAAACCAGAATGGTTTTCCTCCATTTTCTCTTATACTATTGATTTTCTGTAAGCTTCGTTTACCGTACGTGAAACGTCTCTTCATTATAAACAACTTTCGTTATGTTCATAATTTACCTTACTCTTTACATGACGGAGAAATTTACAATTTTCTGCTGGTACCATGCTCTGCATTGAGTGACCGACAGACCGACAACGAACCTACAGGTTACCATGGCAACGTCTCTGACAGAATGCCAGCAGCTAATTAACGTATCGCCATTTTCCTCATCATCCTTTTAAATTCGTGGTTGTTCCTTGGGTAGAAGGCAAGAGAGGCGTCAATCGGCCTATCTGCGGGATATTGGCGGAATATCGTTGGATGTTATAACCGCCTTCGAATAGATTAAGTAATAACAATATTAGTCATCTTCTTATTATTTGTTTACCTAGGAATCAATGGACCTAAATTTCTCCTCTGTTACCGTTTTATTACATCCATAACTCACACTAGCATAATTTATTGAGGGGCATTTTATTTTCCAATACATTAACTAGGCATTTACATATTTGTCGTTATCCGGCTGTCCTCAGTTATAATCCATTTTCTATTACTTTCAACTCTCTTAACTGTATTATTTTCTTCCTTAATTACGCCGTATGTACGCGAGTGCTACAAACTACTGGATGTATTTCCACCAATACTCATATTTAGAATACACCTGTCCTTGATAGGTTTTAGGGCAAATATTGTTTCTAAATCCCTGAACTGACTGGGGGTTTATACGAAACCGAAACAGTGATTTTGCACTTCCACAAAATATACACAACCAACGTTAATTTAAATCTACCTGCCTTGGCAGAATTTTTTTTCTAAACCTTTTTTCTCATGTGCATCATTTCGATACGAGGATTAATAAGGGAGATATCATTAACGGACCGTTTTTTTGTACAAGTCCCAACGGACTTAACTCACGAGCGGGTGCGTGTAAAGCGTATTCCTTACAACTTGAAAACTACTGAAGACATTCGAACCAAAATTCATATTTAGCATCCACCTGTCCAAAGGTAGGTTTTAAACGTAAATAACATTTCATGTTCCGGAATGGACTGGCGGTTTATAGAGAACCGAAATGGTGATTTTACTCTTCCACAATATATACAGAACAAGACCAACCTGACTGGAAATCGACCAAACGTGATGGAATTCTACCTCTAAACCTTTTTTTCATGTGCATTTTTTCGTTAGGAGGATTAATAAGGGAGATATCATGAATGGTCAGTTTTGCAGGTTAAGTCCAGCGGACATAGCCAAAAAGGTGTTTTACATGGAGCAGATTCCTTATCTATATAAATCAAATCGTAACGACTGTGTGCCTCTACACTGACTATTTTGGCGAAATTTTCGTACAGCTTTCCGTTTAAGGGGTAATAATGACCATCTGCATAATTTTTCGTTTAGTTTCCTGAAAGTCCTAATTTTTACCCGCCTCGCCCAAAATCCAGATTTCGGCATAATCTGCCAGAAGAAAAAGAAGATTATTGAAACTGCCAAAATTATACGTTTTATCCTGTAACGAACGGAAAACATCCAAGATCTTTACATTTTTCACTTTTTATCCCCGAAGAATATCGAAATATGCAGGCAATTTTAATGATGGTGCAGACCTTCGGAAATTCCTATCACATAACAGATTGCACGATCTCCGTTCAATTTGGAATGATCTACAACCTTGGTCTTATGACTTTTTGCCGTATCTGTATCCCTTTTACGTTTGATTTTTCTCTATTAATGGATGTTAAGTCAATTTGGAATTTTCACATGCATAATTCATACCTTCGATTACTTATATGAAATACAGAATCATCAAACTCTTCACGAAAATTGGCCCACCCAGTAGCCATATATCAGCCAAATGCTATGTATGTAGCTGTCACATAATTATCCGAAAAGTAATGTAATGTGAGATAATCTTACAAGAACGTTACCCTGTTCCACGTTTCTAACTCAATCTGACCCAAGAATAGATGACATATCATAGGACCAGCCATTTAGGCCACTAAATCCGGCGTGTCTTATGGTATAATCCTTTGTCGATATGACGTACATTTAGTAGCAGTTAATCTGTAAATGAAGGTCTTCAATATTGTAAACACGCATATACTTTCGTATGTCGATCTATATATATTCACTGATGTCGATATGTAGCGATCGAGAAAGGGTGGGTCTGCTATTGTAATCAGTACTCCCCACACCGACTTTGACTGGCAGTATGAAAGGGTACCTTCTCCAACTCCTGTGTAACTGTCATTAGTAAGGAAGGTCTACAATTGTAATGAATAGTTCACTTCTCGATTTGACTTGCAGAAGGCAAGTGAGCATGCAGTTTTGTTTAAAACTCCCCTACCCGATTGTGTTTGGCAGTAGGCAAGGGTGCCCGCCATTATAAAGAAATGTCCTCATCTAAAATGTGACTGGCATTAGGCATAGTGGCCTGCTATTTTGATGGAAACTCACCAACTTGGTGTGACTGGCAGTAAGCTGGCTGGAAGTAGGAAAATGGGCCTGACATTATAATGATAACTGCACAACTCAATTTCGAGTGATAGTAGGGTAATTGCCTGCCATTATAATAAAAACTGTAATCTGTCTGGAAGTAGGAAAGGGGGCTGCCATTTTAACGAAAACTCCCCAAATCGATTCTGTGCGCATAGTAGGCAATGGGGCCTGCAATTATAATGTAAACTTCCCAACTCGATTGTGAATGGCAGTAGGCAAGTGAGCCTGCCGTTATATCACAAATCCATAACAAACACTTTACATTGGAAACAACGTACGGGGACCTCCCCATGCTCTTTCTCGGATAACGCTAAGAGACATGCAATTTTAAAACAATCTTATTTACTGCATGCACACTATTTACTTCGATATTCGAATACAATGTAGAATACCGTAGCGAAGCACGGGTACATTCGCTAGTAATAATAATAATAATAATAATAATAATAATAATAATAATAATAATAATAATAATAATAATAATAATAATAATAATAATAATAATAATAATAATAATAATAATAATAAATAATAATATTTTCTTTGGTGCAAGTGCCGGAAACCTATGACACGAAGTTGTCACATTTAGACTATTATAAAAATTGTAGGGCCTGTTATTGCTAAATGTCCATACATTTCATTCCCCAGTGCAAAATTTCTTAGAGATTACATACGCCACGCCGTTTGCAATTTAGTACGTTGTATCTATCACAGGTATTCAGACATCTAGTACATATGTATTCTGGTCCTGTTGCATGAAAACCTTTAGATATGAACAGTTTGTAATGCAATCCGTGCAGAGAGAGCCTTGTCATTGGCTCACTTCTCAGCGATCTTGTTCTCATTCATTGTTGGTCATGAAATTGCTAGTGTACAACTCACCCTAAAGACTGGTTTTCTTCAGTCCGAGTACTTGCAAAAGTTTCACGTATGCTGGTGTGGTCGTCAGACGCATCTATTATCAGAGTTCTTCAATGAAGATTACCTATCTTGCAAGTTCGTATACAAGTCGAGAAGGAGTTTATTTCGATAGACAGAGTGCTCTCTTTAAGGTTACCTTCAATTTCTCTATCCTTTCGAACTGTCCCCTTTTGAAGTGTACCTATATTTTCCAGGCCATAAGTCGCTACGAGTTAAAGAGCTTTTGATGGCTGTCGTGAGTAATAGATTGCTTAGGTTCATGATGCCGCTTGTAGCTTTGCTGCATTTAAACATCCTCAAATGACACCGACTTCACCGGATTCAAACAAATGTAGAATGACTAACCGTTTGACGCTAAGGGCTGCTTAAAATGTGTTGCTATTTCAGAAGTAGGCGTATATCTATAGAATAACTGTATGTTTAGGCCTCAGACCGAAGGCTGGTTGGATCCTCAACAGCTCCGCCATCAGCTGTCATAGATGGCCTAGGCATCACTGAAGAGGCGTACTAGGGAAATGAGGAGTGAGGTAGTTTTCAGTTGCTTTCCTCACGAGCCAGAAGTTGCTGTTACATATCAGTCTGCCAAGCCCACTGAAATGCATGCACCAACCGATCCTGTGAGCAACATTTTCACACCATTCATAGCAGGGACTGGCTGCATAAGGAATGGCATTACTAGCATCGCTCATACCTCAGTCACTTTCATGTTCTCAAAGCCAAGTATAAGAGAGAGACATAACAATGAAAGTAACAAAATTACTCTAGCCCATACCAGAAGACAAAGCCCACTGTAAACACTAGGTCCTGCCAACAAAGGCAAGAATAACTGTAGGAGATACATTATTGAGTGTTTACTCTCGAGAATATAATATGGTACTCAGTGCATATTTAAATGTCCTATATTCACATCCTATATCGTTGCTGCGTTATGTAATTGCTGCTATTTGTGTACTTGACTGATACCTGGGAGTGAGATGATAATAACAACAACAGTAATAACATTAATAATAATATGTTTCGCGTCCAACAACATGGCTCGTGACATTAAAACTGTTAAATTAATAAGTTCGCCGGGGCCTCTTCTTGCAAAAGCGGAGAAAGAAAGTGCGGGATGAGTAACAAATTCGTTAAAAAAACAAAACAAACAGGTTTCAGTTGGCCCTGTAAGGGCCCCTGCCTAGGGTGCAGGTGAAACCTGGTCAACGGCTTCTGAGGCGGACGAGGATGGTTGATACGGTGTGTCAGCATGCCTGCAAGGTACGACAAGGAGTTCTGAGGGGATATTTTTCCAACCTTAAAAAATCCGACTACCTCTTTCGGGTTTGCACGTGCGATCAAGGTAACCAGAGGGTGACACTATAATACTAACCTACAGAGGGAACTATCGACGTAACAGCACGTTCTCTATCGATCTCCGTTTGTAAATATTAGGGAGTTGCTGATAATTCAAAGTACCGTATCATAGCCTTACCTCTTTTAATTATCACCACTATTTCCTTCATTGCATGGGTATTCCATGACTATCCTCGAGTTAGTGAAGCACCCTCTCCACCTAATAGCCATCTGAAATGTTCGATCCATTCACCATGAAGTATATTAACTTGCGTTGTGCTTTCTTCTTTTTCTATAGATTTAGTTTATCCTGTTCTTCACGTTCTTACTATCCTTACTTTTAGAATCTCTGTTTAGTTTGTCAGCTTGTTTCTTCTGCCATAAGTATTTTGTTTTTCACATGGACGGTTGTCAGGCAAAACGCTGTAACTTAAGCCTCTTTTTTTTTTTTTTTTTTTTTTTTTTAGAACATTGAGATTTTTACATAGTTGCAAGCATCATGAGTTCCTGTACTTTCTAGTAAAGTGCCGTAACCTTCAGCTCTTTAGTATGTTCGTAAATAGAGATTTTAGTTTGGTGTAACTGTCGAACGAGACCAAACACAAATAAGTAATGTACTGTAACGCTGTTGCTTGCTTGCATGCTCTAAGCCTCACACAGTGTGAAACCTGTCAGGTAGAGTGCTGTAACCCACACTTTTCTACCAATTTAGTAACGTATACTGTTGTTTGTCACTCTTCTTAAATTGTTGAAGAGGATATAGTGCCAATGTCTGTAGCAGAAGTTGTGTGTGAGCAGCAGCAGCAGCAGCAGCAGCAGCTATATTTTGCCTGGACATACGCACAGTACATGACGGTTGACTCGATGCATGCATGAATTGACTCTAAAATCGTCAGGGCTCCATCGAAATGGGCAACAATTCTCACTCAGAGTCACCCAAAGCCACGGCTTCCTGTCAGTGTTTTCACTTTCAAGTTGTTTCATGACTGGAAGGAAGTACAAGCCTCTGTGCTGACAAATGGTACTGTATGTTTAAATGATGGAAAGAAGGGTTTTATTCCACAACTTTGGGAGAGTACAGATTAACAAGCACAGCCCACGTTTGAAAATAAAGCACTCATTTGCAAGTGATGCACAGGGTACAGTGATAAAACTACACGATACTAGACGCGGTCGACCAACCAGATACACATTCCACTTTAAGCACATCCTGCAGGATTTCCGAGTGGTCTTGTTAAGTATTCTTTCTCACATGTTACTGCGTCCAATGTCCGGCTCCATGGCTAAATGGTTACGTGCTGGCCTTTGGTCACAGGGGTCCCGAGTTCGATTCCAGACAGGGTCGGGAATTTTAACCATCATTGGTTAATTCCGTTGGCGCGGGGTCTGGGTGTGTGTGTCGTCTTCATCACCATTTCATCCTCATCACGACGCGCAGGTCGCCTACGGACGTCAAATCAAAAGACCTGCACCAGGTGAGCCGAACATGTCGCCCGGTATACCCGTGTGAAGAAAGTTCTTTTCGTTAGCATAGAATCTTTACCTGCACCATTTATAACAAGCGACGCGTAACGTTGCTGTTAAGTCATGTATCCCCCTATGTCAAAATTGCGGATTGTAATCCCAGCAGAGTGGATGTAGCATTCGTTAAATACTATCGTTGGAGAAATAATTTCATTTTCTGTTGAAGGGGAACTAAGAGCGATTTACGTTTATTTATTTTTTGCTAGTGGTTTAATGTCACACTTAATGCCGGGAGTGTCCGAGGATATATTCGGCTCGCCTGGTGTAGGTCTTTTGATTTGACACCCGTCGGCGACCTGCGGGTCGTTATGAGGATGATTGGAAAGTCAGGTGCCTACAAAATTTAGGATTTCGTATTGCTTTGTTTTTCTTTCTTATTACTAACCTCCACGCCCATGCTGGCTCCCACGACCAACATCACCACCTAGAGAAAAGGTCAGGTATCTTCACGACTGTTCCCTTACGAGGTTAGCTGGATGAATTAGTGAGATAACAAACCTCCAGGAAACGATTGACACATTAAGGGGAGCTGGAGGGTGTATCATTACAAGATCCATCAGCGGATCTGACATCTGCAGGCTTCTTTCTGTTTCCCCTGCCTTAGATCGATTCCAAATGACGCTTTTGTTCTCAGTTTCCAGCAGATAGCAGTCGTGGCTTTAATTAAGTACAGGCCCAGCATTTGCCTGGTGTAAAACACGGGAAATATCGAAAAACCATGTTCAAGTCTGTCAGCGGTGGAATTCGAACCTACCCTACCGTAGCTCACAGCTACGCGACTCTAACGGCGCCGCCAAGTTGCTCCGTATTATTATTATTATTATTATTATTATTATTATTATTATTATTATTATTATTATTATTGCAAGGTGTGTCGAAAAGGTACGGTGAATGGACCGATATCGCAATGGTAACGTGTGGTAACACTGCGTGCATGCGCATGTAAATAGAGCGAGATCACGGGAAGCGCCACGTAACGTTGAACACACGGAGCTGAAGCAAGTTAGTCTGCTACGGCCAGTCAAACATAATGTGTGTGAAGACTTGTGTCGTAGTGCAATGGAGCAACGCATAAACATCAAGTTTTGTTACAAATTGGGATGTTGGGACAAGTGTACAGAAGCCGTAAGGACAAAATATGTTTACGACTGGTTCAAACGCTTTCGGAATGAGCAACACTTGAAGGTGCGCCACGTCTTCAACATCCATCGTACCCCAGCGGATCTGGCACCTGCAGGCTCCTTTATGTGTTCCCTATCTGAAGGGAATCCTGCAAGGTACTCATTATGCTGAACTAGCGGACATCAGAGGACATGTGACATCAGTGCTTCGATCGATTCCAAACGACGCTTTTGTTGTCAGTTTCCAGCAGCTGTATACACGTGGCAAAAGTGTATTGCGACCAATGGAACATTCTTTGAAGATGACTAAACGTACTTTATTTGTAACTTCTGTTTTCTTTGTGTTATGATATTATTCACCGACCGTTTTAGACTCACCTTGTATTATTATCAGCCACCACACTGGTCTATTCTCATATCTAACATGAATGTAATTATAGTTTGAAGGAATTTATGGAAGTCTCAACGTGGTGTAGACTATATCGAAGCTATGTAATGCAAAGAACTGTCTTCGTCTAGCTTACATTTAATAAGCTACGCCAGCAGTCGTTGATTAGCAAGCCAGGTGCCTACAAAAGGTAATATTTCGTTTTGCTTTGTTTTCCTTTCTCATTACTAACCTCCACACCCATGCTGGCTCCCACGATCAACATCACCACGTAGAGAAAAGGTCAGGAATCTTCATGACTGTTCCTTTACGAAGTTAGCTGGGTGAATTAGTGAGATATCAAACCTCCAGAAACCGTATGACACATTAAGGGGAGCTGGAGGGGGTATCTTCGGACTCTTAATCTTTTTTAAGAATTTGTTTTACGTCGCACCGACACAGATATGTCTTATGGCGACGATGGATTGGATGGGAATGGCATAGGAGTGGAAACGAAGCGGTCGTGGCCTTAATTAAGGTACAGCCTTCCCCTGGTATGAAAATGGGAAACCGCGGAAAATCATCTTCAGGGCTGCCGACAGTAGGATCGAACCCACTCTCTCCCGGATGCAAGCTCACAGCCAACTCGCCCGGTTTGTAATTTTTTTATATTTTAAAGGAACATTTTCTATTAACGTGTTAAGGGTGACTGAACGTTGTACAGGTTGTTTCTGCGACCTTACGACATACTGTGATGGACTATATGTTTCTTCATTTGTACTTCAACGATAATTTTCCAATACATACTACAAGCTACAATTTTTGTCTATACATAAAGCTATCCTATTAAAAGCGTGTTTCAATCTATACTTAAATGTCTGTAAGATTATTTTTAAAATATCCGATAGGTTCTGAGGAAGTAGCCCTTTACCGGGCGAGCTGGCCGTGCGCTTAGGGGCGCGCAGCTGTGAGCTTGCATCCGGGAGATAGCAGGTTCGAGTCCCACTGTCGGCAACCCTGAAGATGGTTTTCTGTGGTTTCCCATTTTCACACACAACTGCTGGGGCTGTACCTTAATTAAAGCCACGCCCGCTTACTTCCCACTCGTAGCCCTTTCGTACCTCATCGTCGCCATAAGACCTATCTGTGTCGGTGCGGTGTAAATAAAATTGTAAAAAAAGGTTGCTCCTTTTACAGGGATTCTTTTACTTGCGGAAAACGAGTTCTAAAGTTGCATAGAGCCACATCCATTCCCATGCATTTAATCACTTAATACTTTTTTGATACACAGTACTTAAAAATGAAGCAGATTAATGTGAAATGGCTTTAATTGAAACTGAACATCTGAATTTTTCCACCTAAAAGCAAAATTTGATGATTTTGGCGTATAACACCTTCCGGCTCCACTTAATAGTCACCTTCAAGATCATGGTTAATGCAATATTGTAGTTGATTAATGTCGAAAGCTTGGAATATTGCATTCAGCATCTCCTGATGTGACTATGTGTGTTAAGTTTCTTCAGTTCCTGGTACAACTATTTTGGGGCCTGCTTAATTTAGCTGGAGTTATAAACACGGTAACTCTGACCTTTAAACATCAGAATATCAGAATTTCAATTATTGTAAAACATGGAAGCACCGAAAACTACTTCGACTGTGGCCGGCTAAGGAATGTGAAGTTGCACGTCTCTTAAATCCATATTTCTAGAGCTATTGTTAATTTATTTTACGTATCCTTTATTTTTGAAACATACGCTCCTGGATTTGTCTTGAGCTAAAATTTGAAACGATATCTGACTAGCTTATTTTTAATCCCAGTATAGGAAAACGAGCGACTCCAGAACTTTCAACTCCGTGTATGTTTGAGCTCTAAAAGTGATAGGAAATCTTCTCAAATATCTTACTCCAATATTAGGTGGTAATTCGGTAGATTCTAATAAAAGCTTGTAGCGTACGCTAAGGTTAGAATTATAAGATGCGAGACCATTCCTCCTTCAGTCACCAATCGATGTTACATTTGAATACTTCACATGCCGTGTTCTGTTTACACAATTCCGTAAATTTCATAATCATTCCGCATTCGGTTTTGATTACAGGTTAGTTTGTTTATTAAACACTTCGTTGAGCTAGGTTATGATTTTTTAATTTTTTTAGGGGGGAGATATTTATGATTCAAGTTCTTGTCCCTCCCAGTGCCACTAATATTGCTGTCGTAGTCTCAGACGTGAGGCTTTTTCTGTCATCTCTCTCTCTCTGTGGAAGGGGGAGGTAGAAAATACTCCCATAGGAGCGTGTGTTAGCGGCCACAGGTCTCCTATCTGATTCTGGCATTGCTTTCATTTACTTGCGACAGGATCCTTACTTTTACCTTCTTTTCCTGTTCAATTCTTGTTCTCTTCCGACGCCGACGTTATTAGATTTGCGAGGCCTAAACTTTACTCAATTTTCGCGTCTTTTGCGGTTTGACCTTTCTTTTGACGATACCCTCATTCTTCGAAGGATCAGTACTCTTACGTTTTCTTCCTTGTGATCAGTGTTAAGAGAGGGTGGTTGCCGAGATACTTCCTCTTAAACAAATCACCACCATCAACACAACCACCTGCTGCTGTCCGGGAGGCTTACTTGTATCATTTCCTATTCGACCTCCTTTGGTCAAAATTTCTTCTCTTCCGACCCCAACGGTATTAGATTTGGAGGGCAAGGGAGTCTTTTCACGTCTTTCGTAGCCTTTCCCTATTTTATGCCTGTACATTCATTCTTCGAAGAGTGTGTAATGAGGATTGAATGTATACATGTATGTATGTATGTATGTATGTGTGTATGTATGTAAGCATGTATGTATGTATGTATGTATGTATGTATGTATGTAAGCATGTATGTATGTATGTATGTATGTATGTATGTATGTATGTATGTATGTATGTATGTATGTATGTATGTATGTATGTATGTATGTATGTATGTATGTATTCCCGTTCCCTGACACGGGGTTGGGGATGAGATGAGATGAAATTATGGCATTAATATACGGCCGGATGCACTTCCTGTCGCGAAACTCAGTTGAGGAGGTAATGAAGATGAAATGAATGACGGTGAATGAAACTGGGTAAGGAAGTGGAAGGAAACAGCTCAGGCCTATGAACAGCAACTAACCCGGCATTTGCCTGAAAGTGAAAATGGGGAACTACACAAAATCATTGTCAGGACAGCCCACGGTGGGACTCAAACCCACTCGCTTCCGGAATGCAGAACTTGGCTCTATAGCCGTAGAGCGTCAACACGCGAGGCTGCACGCAGCTCTGGTTCACATCTCATCTGTACAAATGAACTCTAATCTTCCCACAGCAACGTCTCTTCTTTTTTTGTCGGTCGGGTGACGCTACAACTATATCTACTGCCCCCTTCCGACGGCAATCAAGCATATAGGCTGGCACCAAGTCGGAAGTCGGCCTCCCCAACATGTACACCCTTATCGTCCGTGATGTTAATCCTGCTCTCTCCAATGACGACATCTACACGGAACTCCGCTCAACAGACATCCATACCGCCTCCAGACTCTACGCCGGACCAGAGCCATCGCCTGATGTACTCCTGTATGTTCCTTCTTCCGACGACTACTTCAACCTTCTAGATAATGGAGTATTCATTCACCGCCGCCTCCATCGAGTCGAAGCTACTCCTCCGAACATCATGGCTCAACTACTCCTCGAAGCACCGGATATGCCTGTCACAGCCGATTCGTCTGTAGCAACCGCGCCACCTCCATCTACAACACTGTTCCATCCTTCGTCGTCTAGCTGCACCACCACCACCACCACCACCACCACAACCTCTACCACTTCTGCTCACACCTCCTCCAACATTCCTATAACCAATTCAGTTATGTCCTATCCTTTCCCCCTTATGACGTCTCCTCTCCTCATCTCTCGCACCATTGACCAACTTCGTCCCTAGTGCACCTCACTTCAGCCACCTGTCGAGGGAAATGCCACAAAAGCGGCTGCAGATACTGCCCGTCCACCGTCGTCACCGCCGCCGTCCGACCAACCTTCCACCTACAGTTGCGTCGTTCGCGGTGTGGACCCTAGCATATCATCTGAAGACATCGTCCATGAACTCCGTCAAGCAGGATTATCAGTGCGACGAGCGTTCCGGATCTTCAACGCAGATGGACCCGCGTATTTAATGAGACTCCACCTTCCTACACTCGACGACGCTCAGCGACTTATCCACCACGGTATACAGCTCTACGGCCGCCACCACCGGGTTGAACAGTCTCGTTCTCCTCCTCAACCTTTAACCCGTCCTGCCACACCTCGTCGCTGTCCCGGACCTACCCCTCCCCCTCAACCACCTAGTCCACATTATCGACCTTATCCACACCCACCACCCTATTTTTCGCCACCATCGCCAACCTCTCACATCCTCAGCCTCCTACTCACTTCTCTGGTTAATTTCTCCTCCTTCTATCACATCCTTGCACTTCACCTTTGCCCTTACAACCTTGGTTATATCCTCCTTTATTTGCATCTCTGTTATACATCTCTTTGTATTTGTAAATCTGTCAATAAAGCGCTGGATAACCTACACGTCCTTATTCTCATCTCCTTTACTTATTCAAACCGCTATTACCCATCTCACTCTTCTCTCAATTCTTCCCAATCCCGTCTAATCTCCTGGCCAGAGAGAGGGCGTTACCCTTTAGGTGGCCCGCCCCACCCCTTCAGGGTGGGGAATGGAAACGAGATAACGCAACGTAACACGCGAGGCATTCTCCCGTCATTTATCATCACTACGTCACGCCTCTACATTTTTGCGGCTGGGTGGCCCTCTGCTCATCGCTGACTTAGCCGGCCCAAGGACAAACAAATAGGCAGAAGCCTAGTTGGCTGTCGCCTTCCCTCCACCATGTACACTTGTATCATCAAAGGCGTGGACACATCCTTCTCGGACTGATTCATTTGCAATGAAGTTGATGAACACGGACACTCGATTTGGGAAGTTGCCCGGCTTCACGACAGATCTTCTGGCCAAACTTGACCGGACCTCCTCGCCTTCTTTCGGGAACAAGCTCAAGTGGACAAATTCATAGCCCATGGCGCCATAATCTCCGGTCGACGGCTCGAGGTGGTTCCTACTCGCGAGAATATCTTACATGAGCTGCGCTACCTTCCTGACCCCCCTCTCATTGTTCAACCGCGTTCATCTCACCAACAGACGTCCCCATCACCTCCTACCTCCATTACGTATACCAGCACCACTCCCACCTTCACCACTTCTGCCTCCACTCCCTTGACCACTTCGCCCGTCTTTACTACGACTAGCCACTCTTCTCCTATCATGTCCACTTCCAACATCTCCCTACCTGTCTCTCTCCCGAGTCCATTGCAACCCCCTGCCAATCCCTCGACTGCCACCTCTGCGGCTCAGCCCGCTCGCCAAGGACACACTTCTGACGAAGCGCCACAACTCCAATCATCTCTGAGCTGCGTCATCCGTGGCATCAACCCTGACATCCCAGAACAGGATATACTTACCGAACTTCCAACAGGCCGGTGTCCCAGCCCGTCGAGCGTTCCGGATCTTCAACGATCAAGGCCCCACGTTCATGGTCCGTCTTCAACTCTCGTCTACCCCGACGTTGACCAGCTGATCACCACTGGCGTCCTTCTCCGCAGAAGAACTTATAGAGTAGAACATTCCCACTCCCCACCCCGCCATGTCCGTTCTCTTCTACCACCCCTTCTTATACCCCCCACCGGTCCCGCCACCCACCCCACCACCGCCACCCCTTAACGTACCCGCTCCGCCACCCATTCTTTTTCTACCGCCCCTCCCGATCTTAGACCTTCTTCCTTTACTCTCTACTTCCGTCACCAACATGACCACAACCCTGCACTACCTTCTTTCGCAACACTACCCTCCTCCTTCCTCCAAATTCCAACCGCACCCGCTCATTGCTTCAGCTCAATATATGTAATGTAATTCTGTAACTCTATGTAACATTGACTTTTTCGGATTACGCGCCCGAGATACGTGTACTACAAATAAATTTCTCGTCTTCTTTCCCTTTGGTGTTCGTGGGGTTTGCCTGTGCGGGGTGCTTTGCGGATCTCCCCTGGATCCCGACTTGTTGCCCCGGTCTCCTTGCGCCAGTTCACTCACACACTCCTTTCTATGGTATGTCCAACACATACCCCCTACATTTTCTCTTCTTCACAGCTTCTTTCCTTTCTATGGCCTAAGAGCTCCTTGGTTGAACTGATGGCCCTCCCCTCCTCGTCTGAGGAGAGTGAATGAAATAATTTGTTTTCGATTCGCTTTCACGAGAGGCTACTTTTACCGGTGAGTATTAATATAAAGAAAAAAATCTACAGTGATCGACACGGCAGGAAACACAGTTACCAATCGAAATAATAAATATGAGGTAGGGAAACTTTCAACCCCTCCCTTCTGTAAATACTGAAGGTCTAAGATCAAAAGGTGAAAGCTCGTATTGCTGTCGTTAAGGAAGCATTTAACAGAAAGTGTATTATTCAAAGACTCGGAACTCTTTAATTTTCTTCTTTGAATTATGTTAAGTGAAATTGTTTTCTAGTTCTACTTCTCTTTCAAAAAGTATATGCCACCACCGACACCACCACCACCACCACCATCGTTATCCCATTACCTTTGTATTGTCGCTCCCTCTGAAATTCGCGCCTGTGTACAAGGAACCGCATAATTCAATCCAGCGGCCGATGACCTACCGTAGATTTTGGGCCCCTCTGAACAACAAGCATCATTATCATTATAATCCAATCCTACATTCGACTGCTCCACGGTGGAGTGTAGACCCTGTCCTTCCCGGAGTGACATTCAGTATTAAAGAAAGACGGTAGAAATGCAAATTGCTTTCTTGCTTATTCACGATTATGATTATAATGATGATTCAGGATTAAAGCACCTAAATTCCTGCATTATTTAAGAATGAGTTTGTATAGTATTGCTTGCGAACAGCTCAAGAATGATTGACCGACTCTCCACAGCGTGATTGAGAGGACTGTAATGGTTCTTTACGTTACGAATAATTTCGAACCTGTAAAATAAGAATGAAATTGCTGGCAACCCAGAATGTAGTATGCACGACTGACCACAGACCATTAACTCCACGATATCCCGAACGGAAGTTAAACACTTTAACAACTGTTGGTTACCGAGAAAACTACTACTCGCCTTTACTTCGGCCACGACGAGTGAAAAAAAACTTTTCAATTTAGAAAATAATAATTTTTATTATTTTCGAGAATTCCATCACTCACGTGATTCCGAGCTTCATTATCGATGGAGTAGAAAAGTTTTGGATCGCATGTTCCGATATTCAGCTTCTAATATTACATGGTTAAAACCTGTGTGCGGTTGTTACGGTTTCCGCCGGGCTCTAGACTAATGCGAGATGTGTCCAAGTGATTGTTGTGGTCAGACAGGACGCAATCTAAACCTGTAATCTCATTTCTCGAATGTGATTAATTCCGTAACCAACTTTGCAATCACTGCATTTCGCTGTTGCAAAAAAATATACTGATACTGGAAATGAAAACAAAGCAATTTCAGTTAATTGATGCCCTGAGGTATCTCACAGGAAGTTTCTACATGCTTTTCCAATATTTAAGAATGATTTTGAGTTTTAATTATAAATACCATACTGCCGTAAAGGTAATTAGGCTATTATTTAAAATTTGGTTAGTTAAGTTGATTTTGAAACTAACACTATTAGCCAATACTTTGATAATATACTACATGTTGTAATGAAAAATATCGGTTGTATTTCTTGAAATCAAAGCACCGAGAATTCCAAATTGATATTTTTGATATGTTTATGAGTGAAAATCATGTGAACTCTTTATCTCCCGCTGATAATTGACAATATAAACTGATGTTTTCACATACTTCTCGACTCTTCCAAGTATCTTAGACACAGATTAGCGAGATTGTCGTACCAGAGCTAAAAATATCAGTGCTAAAATATAGTGACTTGGGCAAGAGAGAAAAAGACCTTCTTCTTCTTCTTCGTCTTCTTCTTATGGCAGTTTTCCCACTCTTAGGTGGGGCCATGAGTTCTATCTGTGACGCACACGTCGACTTGGTCTTGTTTAACGGCTGGATGCCCTTCCTGACGCCAAGCGTATGTGCAGGGATATGTGTATTCACCATTACGTGTTTGTGTGGTGGTTGGTAGTGTGGCGCGTTGTATATGAGATAAAAACTGAGTGTCCGTGCCAGAGGAATCAACCAGTTGTGGTTAAAATCTTAGACCCTACCAGAAATCGAATCTGGGACACTCCGAACCGAAGGCCTCAATGATAACCATTCAGCTAAGAAGCCGAATACAAGATAGATTAGGTTTATTGAATCGAGACAGATCCTGTTATTAGCATGAGGACATCGTTTATATTCTAAGCATCACAATATGCGTAATCTCGTGACATGCCGTCTCATGTGGCTGGCGTAATTTTACTTTAAACTTCCTGAGTGTTAAATCACGTACAAACACGGATAGAATTCTGAAAGTCGCCGGAGAAGAGAGGGCTAAATCTAGGGAGACAGCGACCGTGGCCTTAATTAAATTACTGACGCAGCATATGCGTAGTATAAAAATGAGTAAGTGCAGAACCATTTTCGATGCTGCTAATGGGATGGAGTTTCTATCATGTAGGGTGCAGTACACCTGCAGCTGTACACCTGCAGCTCAAAACTTTCGTACATACGTAACCACGTCAGGAAACTTACACCTATATCATCGTTATTGATGCTGAAGTAATACCTGAAATATCGGACGGAAATGGATGAGGTGGAAGATAAAGGTTTCAATATCCGCAATCTTAGCCCCAACTGCGACAGAGTGGTTATGCTATATCCAGCCAACGTTAGCCCCCATGAAAGAATTATGGTAACTTGGTGCTCATTTCCGGTGTGGACTGAGCAAACTCCTTTCCAGAAGTGGAAGTCTCATTTCAAATTTTTCTGCTAAATGATGGAAGGCGCACTTTTACCACCTCGGCTTGGGAGACTTTTGATGATTGAAACGATCATTTCAAATCTCGAATGAGTAAGACGTATCGACAATGCTTTCGCTCCAGACGTTCTGAACCAATATTTATTGATATAGTGCAGTGTGACCGCAGATTAACTTAAATTCAGTGACCAACTACTGTACGTAGGGTGATAAGTCATGGACCCACCTCCTGAACTGTTCGCCTCCGCAGCGTAATGGTTAGCGTTAGTGGCTGGCGTCCTCGGGGGCTCGGGTTCGATTCCCTGTACTGCCAGAGATTTTAAAATGTCAGGAGGGCTGGTATGTGTCGAAAATTGTACATGCAGCTCACTTCCATTGTGGTTGTGCCACAAACGAGCTGCACCACACGAGTTTATTTTTCTACCACCTGTGTCGAAGGTTGCTGAATGATCTCCCTTGCGGGTGCGAATCCGAGTGGCAGTCACTGGCTTCTCACACAGAAGCCGCAGTCCAAATCACAGCAAATGTATGCGAAATCGTCCTTGTTGTTAGAATCACGATTTCAAGTCACGCAAATCTACAAGATGCTAGAACTCATTTCCTTCCCTCAGAGCTCAACTTGGCAGGTTCGATCCTGGCTCAGTCCAGTGGTATTTGAAGGTGCTCAGATACGTGTCGGTAGATATACGTTTCTACAATCATCAGTCCCTTTAAATAATAATTGCTATTTTTACCTGGCGCTCAACATGTGTACAATTGATTGTACATGAAGCAATAAATATCACCAGAAAAACTATATCATATTGCACGACCGTATTACATGAAAATTAAAGGTCGCACAATCTCCTCTTAAATATAAATACTGAATTCAGAATTTAAGGAAAGAGTCAAATACTCTTAATTTGTACATTTCTATTATCGTAATGATGCAGGCAGTTTTCAGTAATGGACTGCGAGGCCATCTCTTAATTCGCAGTTCACAATCCGACGTAGTTTTACTAACATTATATCTGCCAAATATTCTTGACATACTTGTGTGAAGAAGGATACATCTCAATCTTAAAGACGTTGTTAACTTACTCTTACCTTCCTCTTTTTTATGACGATCATAAAACTGAAATGGTATGACTTAAAAGGTAAAGAATAATATGGACGTGAAAGAAGACGTATCCCAGAAGGAGAGGCAAATAAAACTTCTACAATAGCGTTAGATAACATATAAAAACAAAGATAGGTTAAAGCCGGTGAGAACAGGAGTATGTAACAGCCAGATGTGAACCCGAATATTTTTTGAATACATCTGAACACAAGAATATCCCATCCCACAACACAGTTCTAAGAAACAAAATGCCGTTTTTTCTTGAATGTTACAGAATACTGACTTCTGTCTTGGGAACGAAGTTCTCTGCAAACAGGCCCGCTGGGCAGGGTGGTTGTTTCAACTTAATCTCCGAGTTGCGGATACATGGCTAAACGTAAAACTAATTTCGTACACTATCGAAGACATTCTTTGGACTTTCTTCCTTCCTACTGGAGGAGGTATGCGATTGTTTCGTAAATTATTTTATAGTTTTCGAACTAGACGACTGCAGTTCTCTGATTGTGTATTGAAATATTACATCGAGCCTGGCTGTAAATTTCCGCTCTCACTATGGGCAGAATTCTCCTCTTCTCTAACAGGAACGACGAATGGTTACGAAAATGTCCGTTCCAAGCTGAACGCTATGTTCTGTCATTCACACCTTAATATAATTACAATAACAGAAGCAATCGGTGAGGTTCAAACCATGTCTCATGTAAAATTGAATGGGGAGAAACATCAGTGGAAGCAAGAAAACAGTCGAAAGGGAGGAATTTAGAGTGCACAAATTTACCCAAGTTGGACCAAGCGAAGTCAACTGGTTACAATATATTAAAGTCATTTCATACAAATTTATTCCGTAAATGTTCGGCTATTTGTCACACTTATCTTACCACTCGTAATAAGTCGTAGATCTATAACATTTGGTGGTCACTGCTAGTCTAATTAAGTGGGAGGACAAATTTGTGAATTGAAAGGGCGGGACGCAATTTGGAGGTCTCAATATACAGACGGGGACGCAACTCGGACGTGAACCCGAGCCTCCGTGTCTCAGACGGCAGCGCGTCGGCCTCTCGCCTCTGGATACCTTGATTCAAATCCCGGTCACTCCATGTGCGATTTGTGCTGGACAAAGCGGAGGCGGGACAGGTTTTTCTCCGGGTACTCCGGTTTTCTCTGTCATCTTTCGTTCCAGAAACACTTTCCACTATCATTTCATTTCGCAACTAGGATATATTAGCTGCACGTCCGGCCGTCTTTGTCCCCAGGAATTAACCCGGTACTCATTTTTGGTGTTGGGTAAGTGAACCTCAGGGCCATATGCACTTCCGGAAGTGGAAATATCGTTTCTTAAAGTTTTCGACTTCCTATCAGGGAATCGAACCCGCGTCCTAGTGAGTGAACCGATTACGCCTTTATCACCTCGGCCAGGCAGTCCCTAGATAAAACTTGAGTTATTGTAATTATGATCAGGGTATCAACAGGTACGTAAAATTTGAATCTGGCTTCATTCCTTAGCGCCGAGATTACTGACACTGTAACCCACTAATTTCCACTCTCCAGGGAACTTCAGATCCTGTAAGAGAGAGGGATTATTATTATTATTATTATTATTATTATTATTATTAGTAGTAGTAGTAGTAGTAGTAGTAGTAGTAGTAGTCTCCGTGGCTCAGGCGGCAGCGCGTCGGCCTTTCACCGCTGGATACCGTGGTTCAAATCCCGGTCACTCCATGTCAGATATGTGCTGGACAAAGTGGAGGCGGGACAGATTTTTCTCCGGGTACTCCGTTCATCTTTCATTCCAGCAACACTCTCCACTATCATTTCATTTCATCTGTCAGTCATTAATCTTTGCCCCAGAGGAGTGCGACAGGCTTCGGCAGCCGGCACAATTTCTATCCTCGCCGCAAGGTGGGGGCTTTATTCATTCCATCCCTGACCCAGTCACTGACTGGAAACAGGTTGTAGGTTTTCACTTTCATTTTCATTTTCACTATAATAATTATTATTATTATTATTTTGAAATTAAACTGCTTCTTAGTTATTTTAGTTGAGGTCCACTGGATAAAGTAGTAGAGTGTGGGATAAATGTGCAGGCACTATCTTAGCCTTACTATCGAGCGGTCATGTCTCTAGTCAGCAATTATTGTGTTTTGTACTAATGAGTACCCTGTCTCGGTTGTGTACGTAATATTGGTGTTAGAAAACAACAGTGCTTTTGTTTAGTTTCTCTTGTGACTTTTTATGAACGTTGATGAACGGAAAAAAACGCTCGAAAGGGAAAAGTTTGCTTATTAGTATGTTATTTAATTTAATGTTGAAGACGATGCCCTTGTAGCTACATTCCCCAGTGATCTCAGTTTCCATTTCTATCCAAATAAAAATGAGCAAGTGGACTGGAAGGAGATTATCTCAACACCGAGTGATTTCGCCGCGTGGATCGGTTCACGTAACTATGAGTTTACATTCGGGAAATTATGGTTCGGTGGTGGTGGTGGTGATTATTATTTTAAGAGGAAGTACAACTGGGCAACCATCCTCTGTATAACACTAATCAGAGAGAAAAATAGAAAGGGGCCGACACTTCGAAAAATGAAGGTATTGGCCAAAGAAAGACAAGGGCCACGAAGGGCGTGAAGATGAAAGACTCCCTAGGCCTCCATACGTAATACCGTCGGGGTCGGAAAAGAACAAGAGTTGACCAAGAGAGGTCGGATAGGATAGATGAAAGTGAGGAGCCTGGCACAAGTAAGT
The DNA here is from genome assembly GCF_040414725.1 of Anabrus simplex. NCBI lineage: Eukaryota > Metazoa > Arthropoda > Insecta > Orthoptera > Tettigoniidae > Anabrus > Anabrus simplex. Next base: position 466,971,994 of record NC_090265.1, on the reverse strand, counting down.
GGAAACAATGCCAGAACTCAGCTAAGGGCCCCGTGGTCGCAACCCACCCAGCAAAGTTCAGAGCCCCCTGCGGCCTCTTTTAGTCGCCTCTTACGACAGGCAGGGGATACCGTGTGTGTTATTCTACCGCCCCCACCCACAGGGGGATTATGGTTCGGCAGCCCTGAAGATGGTTTCCTATTTTCATCAAAAAAACCTGGGATTTTATCTTAATTAAATCAGGGACAATTCCTTCCAATCCTAGCCTTTTTCTATCCTTGCTTCGCCGAAAACCTTCCATATGTTAGTGTGAAGTTTGGCAGAAGATAGATATAAGCCTAATGAGACAGCTGAGAAACGGTATGTTATGAAACATCAGTTATTTGTTTGAAAAGTCAAACTTAACAGTCGAGAGCCGAGCTTAGCTGTTGGACTTCGACTTTAAGAGCTCATGTTCCAATTTCGTCGGATCCGAGCTGGAATTGTCTCTCGACAAGTCACGTTATGTCAGGAAGGGCATTCGGCCAAATAAAATGAGCTACAGTAATTCCATCGAGCCCAGAAATAGTTAAAATAAGCAGAAGAAAGTTTTGTTTCATGTTAGCAGACTTGATCGAAACTGAAATTGCATTTTAAGTCCCTTCCTCGACATATTAGTATCGGTGTGGGATTCTGTAAAAAGCGAAATAAGTTATGCCAAAGTTACGCAGTATGGACTTAAAATATCCGTTTGTGATTTTCTCTACCAGTACCCAATGTAGATGGACAATAATTATTTAGATGAATGGTATAGGTTAGCTGTTAAAAAGAGAAAAATGCAAATGTTCTTAGCCAAGACGGAGAAACTACGCTCAAGTAGTATTTAGTTATTTATTACCACGGTAAACCTTAAGTTCCAGTTAAGGAGGAGATATTAACATCTTAATAACTCAGGTCGACAGAAAATAATATTAATTAAAATAATTGTCTAATAATGAAAATCTATAAAAGTTTAAGGAGATATTTGGGAACCAAAATGTAAAAGAAACATTGAACAAGTTGAACTTCATAAAGGGATTTCCATGAAAGCAGGTGAGGACATTCAACTAAGGAAGAACATAGATAACACATGTATAAGTACTAAAGAAACGTACGGATTTATATTCACAATTTACACAGTATGCATTTTTGATTACTTTAAAAACTGGTCAAATAGAGGAAATAAAACTGACAAATTGGGAGTTCTAATAATTACAGATTGAACGTTAAAAATACCTTACTAAGAACTGAAGTACTTAAAAAAGTTAAATGATTTTTTTTACAAAAGTAATAATATAAGTTAAACCTACAAACTGGTTGAGATCACCCGTGCATATGTTGCTAATGTATGTACCCAAGACACGACGCGTTCAAAACATCTACAGTACATTGAATAGATCACTAGAAATACTCTGTTTAATGACTTAGTTTGATACCTTAAGTTAATACAAGCCCTACCAAAAAATGCAACTATATTGTGCACAACAAACCCGCTCGAACTTAAAAAAGTTTATTTTTTTGCTAGTTGCTTTACGTCGCACCGACACAGATAGGTCTTATGGCGACGATGGGACAGGAAATGGCTAGGAGTGGGAAGGAAGCGGCCGTGGCCTTAATTAAGGTACAGCCCCAGCATTTGCCTGGTGTGAAAATGGGAAACCACGGAAAACCATTTTCAGGGCTGCCGATAGTGGGGTTCGAACCTACTATCTCCCGAATACTGGATACTGGCCGCAATTAAGCGACTGCAGCTATCGAGCTCGGTCTTTTAAAAGTTAGCTGATAGCAAATCTCGAATCATTCTCTGGCATGACTTCAAATATCATAGGTACTATAATTAATTATTGGAGGACCCGCGCTTCTCCGCAGTATTCGTTATGAATTGGTGAAATAACTTGTCTTGATATGAAATTGTTCCATGCGTTGTCCGGGTAATTTCTTGTATGTTCATTTTTAGGATTTATATTGGGATCTACCTGTTAATTTTGCGTCAAGTAAATTTTTGTAGATGCACTTATTGTGACGCCAATTGATATTTTAGGAACTACTTTATCGTTTTAGAGTTATTGTTATGTGTTTAATTAGGAGTTGTAGTTTAAGACGATTCTGTTTTGTGTGGAAGATTGTCCTTGTTGAAGCCCATATTTCCGGTCCTTTCAAACAATTCATAAAAATAAGCGATAATTGTATGTATTTACGCGTCGTGCTATAAATATGATGGACACGATTCCAACTGTCATGGGGACCGTCACCAATTAGCCTAGCGACTCCGATAATTGTGGATTCAACACTAATCCCGGTTATTTTGGACTTAAACGGTATCCAGAGTGTCACAATTCAGCTCATCCAATCCCGAAAAGTTTGGATCCGACGCTAATATTCCATGAATTTTACATGTCACTTCTTTCCAACTCCCAACCGGAGGGGTGCTAGGGTTGTCTTACCCCACAGTATTTTTCTCCACATATGTGTAGCAAGTTTGGTTGAAAGCTATGCTGCAGTTATGAACATTCATTCATTATCTTAGTCATTTTGGACATTTTCTCCTTCACTCTTTTTCATTCCTAATGCTGAGGGAGACTTAAACGGCATGCGTAATGTCACTGTTTATCTCACCTATCCCGAAAAGTATGGATTCGACGCTAATATTGGTCATGTTCGACGATTCTTTTTCGTGTCACTCTTTCCCGAACCCTAACCGTACGGGTGCCCTACACACAAAATATTTTTCTTACAAGGAACAATATATTTTTCTCCAGTCAGTAAGTCATATGCGTACCAAGTTTGGTTGAAATTGCAGGTTTGCTTATAGACACCTGCCACTTTTAATCGTTCAGCTTCGTCGATATCTTTGTTTGTTTACAAGTTGCTCTACGTCGCACCGACACAGATAGGTTTTATGGCGACGATGGGGCAGGAAAGAGGTAGGAATGGGTAGAAAGCGGTCGTGGCCTTAATTAAGGTACAAGTCCAGCATTTACCTCGTGTGAAAATGGAAAACCACGGAAAACCATCTTCGGGACTGCTGACACTGGGGTTCGAACCCACTATCTCCCGAATACTGGATACTGGCCGCACTTAAGCGACTGCAGCTATCGAGCTTGGTGTCGTCGATATCTTTATGTAAAGATGTAACTCCTTAACTGTGTGAAACCGGCTAAGTACAGAATGTTACTGTGTACTAGGCCAATCCTTCGCCAGCAATTACTAGAGTGGTCATTTTGTGATTCAATTTTAGAATTACTCAAAGCTGACTGAAATTAGAGATCTATTACTGCCTGATGATTCACCGGTGGGAAATTCCGGAGAGAATTCCGGTCCAGTGTAACGGCCGGACGGACTGGACAAAGCTGTATCTAGATAACCTTTTTAATATATAGATAATAATTAGGAACATTACTAAAATATTTAGACATGTATTCTAACTCCATGTGGAGGGCTGTATTCACTTATGTGTGCTCCTGTGGTGGCTTTTAGTGTGATGAGTTGTGTGTAAATAATAATAATAATAATAATAATAATAATAATAATAATAATAATAATAATAATAATAATAATAATAATAATAATAATAATATTTTTTTATTTCGTGTGGCTATTTCTAGCCGAATGCAGCCCTTGTAAGGCAGACCCTCCGATGAGGGTGGGCGGCATCTGCCATGTGTGGGTAACTGCGTGTTATTGTGGTGGAGGATAGTGTTATATGTGGTGTGTGAGTTGCAGGGATGTCGGGGACAGCACAAACACCCAGCCTCCGGGCCACTGGAATTAACCAATGAAGGTTAAAATCCCCGACCCGGCCGGGAATTGAACCCGGGACCCTCTGAACCGAAGGCCAGTACGCTGACCATTCAGCCAACGAGTCGGACAGTAATAATAATAATAATAATAATAATAATAATAATAATAATAATAATAATAATAATAATAATAATCGGGGGTCTCTTCCCGCATCGCGCTCACTTGTTTATCTCCCTGGCCGCCTTCTGCGTGACGTCATGTGATATGAGACAGCTCTCTCCCGTCCTGCTGACACGTATTACCACTACAGTCTAAAATGGTCATAACTTCTGAACCAATCATGCAAATAATGTCCTGACAAGGTTATTGTAATCCTTATAAAATACTGGAGGAGGTCAAACAATTTATTTTGATGAGGAACTCGAGGATAATATCGAAATATTTATTTAATTTTAAGGAGTTATATTTTTTACCGCGGACTAAAACATAAAATCGCTTCTAGAGGGAAGCCGGTTGGAAATAGGTATGTGCCATCCCGGACTTTTGTGTAGAGTTTTCTATGCTATACAATTCGTACGCTTACACTTGGGGTCTATCGTTGATGGTTCACGCAGCGTAAGCCAAGAAAGCAAGTGACCGACCAACCGACATTTTTGTCCCTTTCTACGTATTTACTGTATATCGGATCACGGATACATAATAATTTTATAGTGGTTCACTACGTGAACAGTGTTCGTGTGTCAGTATCTGAAGTAGAACCAGTGTACTGATTAAAATGCAGTCAACATATTATGGAAACGTGTGTGTCACTATAAATTGTCGGCAGGTAAAAGAATTCCCGTGGGACAAAATTACGGCACCTCGATCTCAGAAAATCGTAAATGGTGTTAGTGAGACGTAACACAAATAACATTATTATTATTTTGCATATTATAAAGACAATAACGACAACAACCATCATAGCCAGTTAGTTTGCTACTGTGATGGCATAACAATACTTCCTCGTCAGCAATGCTTGGTTGTTGAAACACTTTGTAATAAACTCTTGAATATCTCCATTATTACAGCTCGTACGGTAAAAAGGTGTCCGATATAAATGACAGAATGAAAATCATATTTTCTATATTTATTGTTATGTGCTAATAGCCGGGCTGAGTAGCAACTAAAATGGTAGAGCGCTGGCCTTCTTAGCCCAACTTGGCAGGTTCGATCCTGTCTCAGTCCGGTGGTGATGGTGCTCAAATACATAGTTTGTGGGACTTAAAATCCAATAACGTTAGCATTATTATCAGTTAATAACTTATATTTCTGAATATATTTCGAAGCTCGTGAAATAATACAGTATCCGTGATCCGATATACAGTAAATACGAAGAAAGAGACAAAAATGTCGTGCGAGAAGAGACCTATTACTGGATCTCGGTTATTTCAAAAGGGGGCCTCACATATCCCAGTCATGAGTGATTAAAAAACATAGCCCAGTTAGAAATTTCATTTGGTGTGTTTCACGGTAAGACTGTATCCAGATACAAAAACGTAATGAAAACTCTTATTTCTATTATTAAGTTAAAATTTCCAGTATTCTTTGACAAAATAATTTGTCTCTACGTAAGGACCAGGACATTTATTAGGATATGGCATTTTAATGCAAAGAGTAAGGAACTAGCACTGAGAAAATATGCCAATAAGAAGGCTAAGCTTTGAGCTGGTTCATCAAGTAATTACGTCTCCTGACATGTACGTTTTAATAATTTAATATAATTCCATAAAGATGTCGATATGATGTTTATTTTCCTATGCCATTTGATATAAATATTTACTTCATCAGGAAATAAATTAATTATTTTGAGTTGCATGGCAATATTTTATTTCTTATCGTATTATATGTCATGTATTTGATAGTTGATGTTCTGCCTGCTCAGCATGTGACGAAATTTAACGCATTTTCACGTTTTTAAATCTATTGGAAGTGCCATTACTTATCGAATCGGACTAAACCAGACTATTATATGATGAAAAATTGAGAAGACGTTTCACAGGCACGAGAACTCAAAGTCTTGCTGTACTGCGACTCTGTACCTTACTTGCTATCGTTCATACCGCGTGACGCCATAGCGCTCCAGCCAATGGAAGCTTCAAGTGCCGGAGTAGCCTACCTTTTAGTCTAGTTACCTTGAATAATAATAATAATAATAATAATAATAATAATAATAATAATAATAATAATAATAATAATAATAATAATAATAATTACAAGGGTATTCATCGTCCAAAGGCATCAGACATTCATACTCACGTTGGGTTTTGAGGGGAAGGGGATAAGACTGATCGCCAATAATAAAATCCTTATAATTTTTCCTGTCCGCAAAACTTTTTGCAACAGTGTGCAAACACAGCTCTTCGTTTTGATATAAACAGTAAGCAATTTATATCGCCTATTGTAGGTACAAACCTTTAGGTTTTCATGACAGTAAACTGGGTGTGGCAGGGAAATGAGAAGGAAAAGACCAATAAGAAGGCCAAAATGTGAAATGGGAAGATGTAGAGGAACTGAAACTCTACTCTGACAGAAACTGCAGTTGGAAAATGATAATGATAAATGTTTGTGTATTCAACTAGACATACTCACGACTGACCACTCAGTTATGTAGACTGCAGCAAGGAGACGTCATATAAGATGGCACATGCGTGCGCGTATACTTACGTACCCTTTAGAATTCCCGTTACGCACAAGGCCGGCTGTGGAAAAACAGGTGGCTTTGAAGTACTGGCGAGCGCTTTGGCCAATCCGAATGCTATATTTTCCTAATTCAAAAGTATACGGTAAGAAATGTTTATACTTTTAAATGCTTGAAAATGTAAAGGCAAGGAGCTTTCGTCAGAATGCTTTACGATGTCAATCGGTTCAGCCGTTCTCTCAAACTTGCGGTAACAAAAATCAGCCTAGTATTTTAAATATATAGATTCATATTTTGAAGTATTGTTTTGAAATAAATAATTTCAGCACTAACAATTAACGCCAGAAATTAGTAAAATTTTAAAACTTAATATCAGTGAGTATTATACTACTACTAAAATTGCTCATCACGACGCGTGGGTCGCCTGCTGGAGTCAAATCAAAAGACTTGAACCATGCCTCTCCGAAGGCCACACGCCAAAATTGCCATTATTATAACTACTAAAACATTTTAATTCCTCCCCTGAAGGGGGAGGTGGGCCTCCTAGATGGAGACGCCGTCTCTCAGGACAGGAGATTTGTTGCGTGAAGATGCGCGTAGAAGGTAAGATGGTTGACGGCCGTGGCCTATAGTAGGAACTGGCCCGGCATTCGCCTTAGTGCAGGAGAATGGAAAACCACGGAAAACCATCTTAGGACACCCGACGGTGGGAACCATCTCCTCTCCATCTCCCTAATGCAAAGGCGTAGAACCACGGCAGAGACGCGGCCACCCGTCCTCTGCTTGGTCAGTCGGTCGAAGTGCAGAGCCGTCGGATCAGCCGAAGCCTGCTATGACCACTGCGTCATAGTGAATTTAAAAGAATATATATAAATATGAAGGGTTTCATGGTCGAGCAACTGCCCATAAACCAAATATTTCTCGTCTTGATAAAAAGCGTCGCCTGACGGGGTGTAAAAAGCGACGCCAAAGAACACTGAAACCAAGGAAATAAATAAGTTAATTTGGGGTGATGAATCTCTTAAAAAATTGTGGCAATCTGATGGGAGAATTTGAGTATGTAGTATGTCCGGGGAACGCTATCTACCTCATTGTTAGTAGCATCAATGAAGCAATGAAGTTCTGAGTAGATGGCACTGTTGTGAGGGAATGTTTCTCATGTCATGGAAGCGGCTCTATTATTAGATTGAATGACACTGTAAACGCAGAAGGATATAATTATCAACATACAGTAGTTTGAATGCTTTCGTACCACCTACGGAGGAAAATCAGTTGTGATGACCATTGTTTATACAGACATCATAACGCTCCGAGTTATAAAGCAGGCTCTTCAAGTCAATGATTTAAGGATAATACTATTCTATAACTTGACTGCCCGGTCTGAAGTCCGAACCCAAACCCAATAGAATACCTGTGCGATGAGTTAGAGCGGTGACTTCGTTATAGACCTCACCATGCAACATCAGCACGTTCTCTGGCTACGGTTCTACGGGAAGAATGGGATACCATTCCCACGAAAACATTCAGACAGCTGGTGGAATGTCTTCCCAATGAAACTTAGGCTGCTTAGAAGGCAAAAGGTGGGCCAGCATCATATTAATTTCGACTATGAATATGTTAGCAGTACTCTCTTCTTCAGTTTGAGGTATGTGTTTTGATAGATAGTGCATTTACTGCCTCCTTGCTCATTCGTTGAAACGAAAAAAATCCTTGAGGATTTATACTATACTCTTTAAACACGCTGAAAGCACCATGTTCACCCATGCTATTTTGCCATATAAGAAATATCTAAAGTTGTCTTTAACATGCTATTCATTAACAAATTGACTACACGTTAAAGGCCATGCTGCTGTAAGCTTGCATTCGGAAGGTGGTGGGTTCGAACTCCACTATCAGCAGCCCTGAATATGGTTTTTAATGAATTTCCATTTTCACACCAGCAAATTTTAGGGCTGTACTTAATTAGACAACGGTCATTCTCTTCCCCTTTTCTGTAGCGTCGTCGCCGAAAACCTCAGAGTGTTAGGCTAAAGTTAAATCCCTAGAAAGGAACATTACTAACGCCAGAATATCTTCATCTTGCGAGGAAGACAAGTTTGTAGTTACTGATTGATCACATTGACGGCGGTAAGTTACATGGTAGCTGCACAATTGTCATGCATCCGTCATGTTGCTCCCGCATCATCTGCTCTGTCTTACGCACCATACCGTCGTGTTGGTTAGTACCAGGATCTAAATTATTTATATACAGTAAGTTTTCCAAGAACTCATGTCAAAATGCAAGGAGCTATAAAAATAGTTATTACTTATAGAGTTATAAAATTCTTTGTTCAGTTCTTCTAATATAGCCCTCTAAAACATGTTTACGACTTTCTTAAATCATCATGAACATAACATGAAAAAGTTTCCTTTTAAAGTAACTGTTTGAATATATACTGCACCTTCCATGTAAGATCACATTATTAACCTATATTCCATACAACTGTCTATCTTTTGTATCTAGAGAGGGAGTGTAATGCATCCGTATTATATACATTCTAACAAAAAAAAATCTGAAACTGCCCTAAAGTGAAAATCCGGAACATTGGTACAAGTAAAACGGTTGCAATTAGAGAATTATTACGTTATTTGTTCGGAAGATGCAAGAACCTATATTGAAAAGTTAATAATATGTAGGAGCATGTCTGATATATAAAATGTTGTCATATATTCGGTACAAGATTGATTTATAAAGTTCCTGGATAACATAGCAAGAGAATAAAATGCTTCCACTAGTCAACAGCTGGTGTCTATGGTGATGTATGATTAATAATAATAATTTGCTTTACGTCGCACTATCTACTTTTACGGTTTTCGGAGACTCCGAGGTGCCGTAATTTAGTCCAGCAGGATATATTTTACGTGCCAGTAATTCTACAACAGGAGGGTGACGTATTTGAGCACCTTCAAATACTACCGTATCGAACCTGCCAAGCTGGGGTCAGAAGGCTAATGCCTTAACCGTCTGAGCCTCTCAGTCGGGCGAATGTATGATTGTATGGCCATCGGGTCGGTTGATGTTTCTACTTCAGGCATCTTGGCAGAATGGCAAGTAATGCCACCTTCTAGATCAGTGAGAAAGGCAACGGGAGTTACTTCACTCTTCATTTCTCTACTAAGGCTTTTAGGAAGGATTTTAGCAACGCAAGGTAGGGTAAGGAGTAGGACTGTGAAGGAAGCGGTCGTTGCCTTCATTAAGATACAGCCTTGTGTGCAAATGCGAAACATATAACACATAATTAAGCGCGATCCTAGTCATGCGATATTCGGTTTTACTTGGAATACGAACCACACGGACATCACTTTCTATTTTTAAAATCTCATATGCGACCGTCTTGTTGAGAAGCTAGTGTCTCTGCTACTCAGCTATTAATCGACAAATTTGACCATTTTGTGATTCTAGATGATCCGCTTTGACTATGACAATTATAATACTCAGGGGGCAGTCCTGAAGATAGTTTCCCGTGGTTCCCCATTTTCAAACTAAGCAAATGCTGGGGCTGTACCTTAATTAGGACTACGACTGCTTCCTCCCTACTCATAGCCCTTTCCTATCCTATCGCTGCGATGTAAAGCAAATTTAAAAAAAAGATAAGTATATTCCGACAGGAGAACTTTTCTGCACCTCTGGGTCTACGAAAAGCATAGAAGAAGTTATGGGACACAAAACCAATAACATTATTATAATTACAGTCAGCTTAAAATATGTCCCAATTTAGCATTCAGAAATACTGTTAACTTACTTCACTTTCTCTGTTCAAGTGTTCCGTTTACTCGTACGGGCTGGTACCACAAAGTTAGAACGGAGAGGTCGAAATAACAAATTAGAAGTGTTTTACAACTGACTGAGCAGAATGTCTAATCTTGACTGTACCTAGGCGATAACACTTATGCTAAATATGACGTCACTTCCTGCACGCAATGCTCTTGTTTGAAGCCCTCACCCATCTCCCGCAGATAAGAGAGATGATCTATATAGAGCAGGTTTCTTGTTATGCATGCAATACGAGACAAAGCTCTAGTTAACTAATTCAGCCAGAATTATGCAAACATTTCATCACCAGTGAAATTCTGGACGTGACTGGAGGCGATCCTCTTATTCATATACATAAATACGTTAAATAATTAATGGCGTTATTGTTGTTGTTAAGTTTGTTCTCGATTGAAATTAGAACTAATCATATTTTGTCAGAAGACATAATTTTTAGTATTAACTAGAATAAGAGAAAACTGACTACATTTGAAATAATGTTATGTAATTAATTCACGACAGATCAACTGTGCAGTGTAGTTAGCTTGCGTCTCCTATGCTCCAGGTTGTGGATTTGAATCCAGGAGCATTGTGTGTTTAAATAAGAAAGCCCCAGTAGCCTTATTTGGCTCTCTGTACCCCTTCTTCTTTGCATTATTGCTACGCTTCATTTGTTCTCTCCCTTCTTGTAATAAAAAGAGTATCAGGTTCATATTAATACATTGTATACTGTAGACAGATCAAAGCCTTTAAAAGTTGCCAGGGTGATTTCCATAACAACTCCCCATAGAGTTAGTTACCGGCACTTAGATTTAACTTTCACACAAATGTCACTGATATTTCCCTTACTTTTCATTTATCGTTAAAAGGTATAGCATAAAAAACGCTTACACATTCTAAAAAACCAAATATATTTTTACGAGCATTTTTCTCGTAAAACTACATATATAAAATAAGAGTTTTGTCTGTACATTGCTCAGAATTTAAAAAGGATGGTATTTCTGTGTCAATCGTGTCCACAGTAATGCGGAAATATAATTTTTAATTTTCCGTAAAGCCTGTCTGTCTGTCTGTCTGTCTGTCTGTCTGTCTGTCTGTCTGTCTGTCTGTCTGTCTGTCTGTCTGTCTGTCTGTCTGTCTGTCTGTCTGTCTGTCTGTCTGTCTGTCTGTACACGCATCACGAGAAAATGGCTGAAGAGAATTTAACGAAAATCGGTATGCAGAGTCGGGGAATATGTCACTATAATCTAGGCTATAAATAATTTTATTCATGCTGAGTGAAATGGTAGTTCAGGGAAGGCCTAAAATTTAATTCTCAAATATTTATATTATTAATGGTCGTATCTTAACGAAAACTGGTATGCAATGTCGCGATAATAAGTAGATATAATCTAGGCCATAAATAATTGTACACACGATGAGCGAAATGGTAGTTTATGGGAAGGCCTAAAATTTTATTCTCAAGTATTTATGTTATTAGTGGTCGTATCTTAATGACAATCGGTAGGCAAAGTCGAGGAATAAGTCGCTACAATCTAGGCCATAAATAATCTTATTCACGCTGAGTTAAATGGTAGTTTAGGGGAAGGCCTAAAATTTAATTCTCAAATATTTATGATATTAGTGGTCGTATCGATAAATACTACTTAACTACAGTTATATAGTATTAAATTTCCGATCATTTATGTCTTATACATTGTTACCGTATTGGCTATAATCACAGAGATATTCATGAATTTGGATTTTTGTTACTTAGTCAATATCAGCGCCGAGTCACAAGAAAATGGGTACACAGTATTTACTGAAAATCGATATGTAAAATCGGAGAATAAGGAACTACAGTCTACGCTATAAATAATTTTATAAGACGCCCTAATATCACAGAGTGGAAAGAAAACTAAATGTGAAGGCCTACAATACAGAAAGCTCATAAAATTGATCAACAATATCATTACATTGGCCATTGTCTGTTGTGATGTGCTTTGTGCCTTCTGTTGCCACTCATCTCCGATAGATAGTACTACAGCTGCGTACCGAGTATATATTTTTTTAATTTGCTGTACGTCGCACCGACACAGATAGGTCTTATGGCGACGATGGGATAGGGAAGGGCTGGGAGTGTGAAGGAAGCAGCCTTGGCCGTAATTAAACTACAGGCCCAGCATTTGCCTGGTGTGAAAATGAGAAGCCACGGATTACCATCTTCAGGGCTGCGGACAGTGGGGTTCGAATCCGTTATCTCCAGGATGCAGGATCACAGCTGCGCGCCCCTAACAACATGCTAACTCGCCCGGTCGAACGGAGTGTAACAGTCTGCCTGAATATTGGCGGAATGTAGCTGAGGAGTTATAAAACTTTCTTCTTTCTCTCTTTCATAAATATTCATAAATATTTTCTGATACTTCTGGTACATAACACCCTGGTTCGTCATAGCACTCGAGCTATTCAATCCCCAATCTGAGGAACTGTTTGAAATGAACAGTGTGCATATTTAACGGAATAATGGCAGAGGAGTATTCACGGCTGTCTGCGTTCTGGTCATTCCAGCTCTGGAACTTTGGACTGTTAGATCGGCACCGTAGTACTGTCCGCTAAAAGTGAGAAAATGTGCGGTTTTTTATTTGATCGAGTTTTTTATATAACATTGCTTTTAATCGCTACATTCCTATTGACGTTTTCGTAATCATCTATGTTGACTTTAGTTGGGGAAACCACAGTCAGCACGGGTATATCAGCTAGTTCTAAATAAATTCGAAATAAATTTTGTCATGAGCATTTTTCTCGTTAAACCAACCATTAGATATACGAGTATCAAGTTTGTGTTTAAGGCCCCTTCTTTGAACGAATTATATCTAAGATCCTACTCACCTTTGTCCTAAACTTAAATATCGTGTTTCATATGAAAATTCACCAGTGCAGTCCCGGGTGATTCTGTGACAGATAAATAGAAAGACAAAGTTAATCTGATACCGACAAAGGATCGGTGTGAAAACTAAATATCAGGTCAATATTTAAAATCTACGGACGGAAGACGATTATATATGCAGATTTGTCCACAATTAAATAAAGGCACAGCAAGGCAGTAGGCCCGAAGTTGTGATCAACGGTATTCTGTAAAAAATATCAGCTCTCTGACGAAACTATCTGTCTGTTTTCAGAGCAACTATGCTGTAGGGAAGTGATTGTAGGCGAGCTCTGAATAACATAACAGACGTGAAAATAGCGAGAATGGTTGCTGATATAAGCTGGTGGGAACAATCGACAGGAAGGTATTTATAATGACATCATTGTTAAATTATAGTCTGCGGCAAAACAAACCTGATGATCGTTTTGTGGTCATGCAATTATGCGGCTGTTGAGCGACTTTTCCTGAAGCCCCCTTAGTATTAACCTATTTGATGCTCGTCTTCGGCTTCTAAACTCTCTAGGATGACAAAAGGAAAATTGAAGGTTACTGGTGGCAAGGGGCTAATGACCTTCGATGTTAGGCCCCTTTAAACAACAAGCATCATCAACATCACTGGTAGCAGGTACATACATTTTCATTTATTTAGGAACAACCTCCTGTATTTACAGGCTTCCACTAAGTACAAGGTAAATCATATAAAAAGATTGTACAATTCTATTAATTGAAGAAAACTCTAAATTATAAAGAAACAGTAACTGTAGAGGTGGTGTCTCCGGATCTTGATGGAGCCCCTGAGGACGAGAGTTACAATTTCGGGGATGAGCTTCGTTGGAAGTTGGAAGCTCTTACACGTGGCGACAAAGTGACGAGGTACGGTACCACAAGCTCTGACCATTATTCCTATTATTTCAATTTCCTGAAGGTGGAATTTAGATTTGTTGTAAGGAATAGTGGGTTTGTATTTTTGAATTTTTTCTAGATTAACCTCCTCTGGCTGGTGCTCGAACCTGACAGTCGGATATAAGACGAATCCTTGAGAACTGTTGTCTTTCAATTCTCTGAGAACTACCGTTTATGGCCAGTCCTTGTACCTCCTCATGTTCATTAAATCCCTTCTTTCTCGGTTATTCGACAATGCAGGATCTGATCTGGTGGTGACGCGTATTCCGTAGGAGCTCTTCGCGTGTGCAGAATCCCAGGGCATGGCCAAGAGTTTCTTTCTCCCGACAGAGGTTTTTGTTCAGGGATCTTCCTGGCACCGAGAGCACCGCAGAAACATTAGCAGTCATCTTTATAGCCTCTCTCCACTCGTTGCAATGCAGTCCGGTATGATCTCGCACCCAAGAGTTTGCTGGTGTGTACTCTTTGTGAAGTTGTACTCCGAGTTATTTTTGCGGTAGTGAACACCAGGAGGTGAGTTCACGTTCTCGTAGCTCTTGACGGATCTTCTTAGTATCGTACAGTCCGTACTTGGCGGTTATTTTCCGAGTATCAGCTTTTATTAATTTGAGACATTCTATACATTCCCGACTCTCCTCGTTAGAATCCCGGAAAACTAACTCACTCCTAATTTTTCAAGTATACCTCTTCAAAGACGTCAGGCTTTCCATGTCAGCTGATGGTTCTTCTTGGAAATGTTGTCATCGCACGAACTCAGATAGGTATTCAGTGACTATGAGATACGAACAGGGATGAAATTGAGTAGGGAGCGACATTTGCCTGTTGTAAAAATGGGAAACCACGGAAGTACTCTTTAGGACTACCCTGTAGATTATTGAATAAATGTAGATAAGGGATGTAGCGAAAACGAAATGCAGGGAAGTTTAAAAAAGCAGTCAAGTAAGAACTACCGAGGCCGTTTATTATTATTATTATTATTATTATTATTATTATTATTATTATTATTATTATTATTATTATTATTCAGCCACTTCAAGATATCCTACTTATCAAGCGTGCACTATTCTCCATAATAGCTCATTATGTTTGAGAGTAAGGCATTCTCATTTAAAGATGTAATTAGCTCATTAGGACCAAGCGAATTGCCCAGCGGGTGGGAGATACTTCCTTATCCTCCTCTGCTCATCATAAGAAGAGAATAAAAGCTCATCTCAGTGCAACCTCTCAACGACTCATAACTTGAAAATGTGTAGGGATGCCCCTCTAGCTGAATCTAAAATTGTGTCCACTTAATTACGGCTGGTATCTCAAAACCAGTATTCCTTCCCGACCTCTGTTGGTCAACTCTTGTTCTCTTCTACCTCCCATGAGAATTATTTCAAGCCTCTGCCTTACATGGCCCTTGTGTTTAGCCCCCAGGTACTTCTGCCCCTACTTACACATTCTGCTTCGATTAGAATTGTGAAAGTATTTTTTTTATTTACCTCTGCTATTCGCGAGTGCGATATGTGTCGCAGTTGTGAACCAAACCCAAACCCCATGGCTCAACAGTCTCGAAGGGCCGTGTTCTACCAAGCGACCGCTGCTCAACCCGAAAGTCTGCAGATTACGAGGTGTCGTGTGGTCAGCACGACGAATTCTCTCGGCCGTTATTCTTAGCTTCCTAGACCGGGGCCGCCATCTCACCGTCAGATAGCTCCTCAATTCTAATCACGTAGGCTGAGTGGACATCGAACCAGCCCTCAGGTACAGATAAAAATCCATGACCTGGCCGGGAATCGGATCCGGGGCCTTCGGGTAGAAGGCAGGCACGCTACCCCTACACCACGGAGCCGGCTTCGCATTTGTGAATCTGGACGAATATTCCATTGCCGGATGTACTTCCTGACACCAGTGCTATATGAGAGGATGTATTGACTGTTGTGTGTTTCTGTGGTGGCTTGTAGTGTGGTGTGCTGTACGCAAATAAAGATGTGATCATTAAGACAAACGCCAGCCCCCGAGACAGAGGAATTCACCAAACAGGATAAAAATCTCCGACCTCGTCGATAATCGAGTCCGGGATTGTCTAAACTTTAGGCCGCTTATCTGACCATTCAACCAAGAAACCGTACATGTACAATCTTTTAAATTATCATTAAAAACTTAAAAAAGCGAAAGCCCATGGTGCAACAGTCCCGAGGGGCCTTGGCCTATCAAGCGATCGCTCCTCAGCCCGAAGGTCTGCAGATTATGAGGTGTCGTGTGGTCATCACGACGAATCCTTTCTAGAACGAGGCCGTCATTTCACCATTATATAGCTCCTCAATTGTAATCACGTAGGCTGAGTGGACCTCGAACCAGCTCTCAGAACCAGGTTAAAATTCCTGCCGTGGCCGGGAATCGAATCCGGGGCCTTCGGGTAAGAGGCAGGCATGCTACCCCTACATAGCTGGGCTGGCTTAAATTATTATTATCATTATGATTATTATTATTATTATTATTATTATTATTATTAGTAGTAGTAGTAGTAGTAGTAGTAGTAGTAGTAGTAGTAGTAGTAGTAGTAGTAGTAGTAGTAGTAGTAGTAGTAGTAGTAGTAGTAGTAGTAGTAGTAGTAGTAGTAGTAGTAGTAGTAGTAGTAGTAGTAGTAGTAGTAGTAGTAGTAGTAGTAGTAGTAGTAGTAGTAGTAGTAGTAGTAGTAGTAGTAGTAGTAGTAGTAGTAGTAGTAGTAGTAGTAGTAGTAGTAGTAGTAGTAGTAGTAGTAGTAGTAGTAGTAGTAGTAGTAGTAGTAGTAGTAGTAGTAGTAGTAGTAGTAGTAGTAGTAGTAGTAGTAGTAGTAGTAGTAGTAGTAGTAGTAGTAGTAGTAGTAGTAGTAGTAGTAGTAGTAGTAGTAGTAGTAGTAGTAGTAGTAGTAGTAGTAGTAGTAGTAGTAGTAGTAGTAGTAGTAGTAGTAGTAGTAGTAGTAGTAGTAGTAGTAGTAGTAGTAGTAGTAGTAGTAGTAGTAGTAGTAGTAGTAGTAGTAGTAGTAGTAGTAGTAGTAGTAGTAGTAGTAGTAGTAGTAGTAGTAGTGAAATCTTTGGATCTGAAATGCTGAATGCGTTTTATTTGTACCGTGATTGGTGATCACACGTTATTTGGTATTCGAGTACGGTATGCAGTAACCCATGATGCCGGGTGAGCGAACCCTCGTCTGGAGGGTTCACTGATCACGTAGCTAGTAGCATCCAGCTTCTGTACATGGTACTAAGCTAAAGTGACTGAATAGCAGAAATGAACTCTCAGCGTCGACACCAATATCACCGGTGGCGGTATTGATTTCCGTCCTCCGGATAATCTATGACAAAACAAATAGGGTCAAAAGCTTTTAAAATATGCAAAAACCAATACAACTAGATCTGTATTTTACATTCTGCATATGTGCTCTCTAAATTTAGATAAATATTCTAGCGAGCCGTCGATGAAATGGCAATCTGATCGCTGACCTGCTTTTCATGAAAGCTATTTGCTTGTGACAGGATCACGTAGACAGAGCAGTAGTAATTAAACTGATCGATGAAAGTTCGATGGAATCTAAAATAAGAATTTTATCTGTACTTTGGTCAGAATTGATATAGAAGAGAAGTATCTATGTGTGTGAGGGATGTTCAGAATAAGAAGATAAAGCAATTTTTAAATTACGTTCATGTCCGACTGTATATCTGAATGCGTAACTCGAGAGAACCGCTGAACAGAACTTAAGGTCACAGGAGGATGCGCTATAATCTATGCTATAAATAATTTTATTCACACCGAGCGATTTGGCCGTGCGGTTAGGGGCGCGCAGCTGTGAGCTTACATCCGGGAGATAGTGGGTTCGAATCCTACTGTCAGCAGCCCTGAAGATGGCTTTCCGTGGTTTCCCATTTTCACACTACGCAAATGCTGGGGATGTACCTTAATTAAGGCCACGGCCGCTTCCTTCCAACTCCTAGACCTTTCCTATCCCATCGTCGCCATACGACCTATCTGTGTCGGTGCGACGTAAAGCAACTAGCAAAAAAAAAAATAGAAGTCACTCTGTGTAGTAGTAGTAGTAGTAGTAGTAGTAGTAGTAGTAGTAGTAGTAGTAGTAGTAGTAGTAGTAGTAGTAGTAGTAGTAGTAGTAGTAGTAGTAGTAGTAGTAGTAGTAGTAGTAGTAGTAGTAGTAGTAGTAGTAGTAGTAGTAGTAGTAGTAGTAGTAGTAGTAGTAGTAGTAGTAGTAGTAGTAGTAGTAGTAGTAGTAGTAGTAGTAGTAGTAGTAGTAGTAGTAGTAGTAGTAGTAGTAGTAGTAGTAGTAGTAGTAGTAGTAGTAGTAGTAGTAGTAGTAGTAGTAGTAGTAGTAGTAGTAGTAGTAGTAGTAGTAGTAGTAGTAGTAGTAGTAGTAGTAGTAGTAGTAGTAGTAGTAGTAGTAGTAGTAGTAGTAGTAGTAGTAGTAGTAGTAGTAGTAGTAGTAGTAGTAGTAGTAGTAGTAGTAGTAGTAGTAGTAGTAGTAGTAGTAGTAGTAGTAGTAGTAGTAGTAGTAGTAGTAGTAGTAGTAGTAGTAGTAGTAGTAGTAGTAGTAGTAGTAGTAGTAGTAGTAGTAGTGAAATCTTTGGATCTGAAATGCTGAATGCGTTTTATTTGTACCGTGATTGGTGATCACACGTTATTTGGTATTCGAGTACGGTATGCAGTAACCCATGATGCCGGGTGAGCGAACCCTCGTCTGGAGGGTTCACTGATCACGTAGCTAGTAGCATCCAGCTTCTGTACATGGTACTAAGCTAAAGTGACTGAATAGCAGAAATGAACTCTCAGCGTCGACACCAATATCACCGGTGGCGGTATTGATTTCCGTCCGGATAATCTATGACAAAACAAATAGGGTCAAAAGCTTTTAAAATATGCAAAAACCAATACAACTAGATCTGTATTTTACATTCTGCATATGTGCTCTCTAAATTTAGATAAATATTCTAGCGAGCCGTCGATGAAATGGCAATCTGATCGCTGACCTGCTTTTCATGAAAGCTATTTGCTTGTGACAGGATCACGTAGACAGAGCAGTAGTAATTAAACTGATCGATGAAAGTTCGATGGAATCTAAAATAAGAATTTTATCTGTACTTTGGTCAGAATTGATATAGAAGAGAAGTATCTATGTGTGTGAGGGATGTTCAGAATAAGAAGATAAAGCAATTTTTAAATTACGTTCATGTCCGACTGTATATCTGAATGCGTAACTCGAGAGAACCGCTGAACAGAACTTAAGGTCACAGGAGGATGCGCTATAATCTATGCTATAAATAATTTTATTCACACCGAGCGATTTGGCCGTGCGGTTAGGGGCGCGCAGCTGTGAGCTTACATCCGGGAGATAGTGGGTTCGAATCCTACTGTCAGCAGCCCTGAAGATGGCTTTCCGTGGTTTCCCATTTTCACACTACGCAAATGCTGGGGATGTACCTTAATTAAGGCCACGGCCGCTTCCTTCCAACTCCTAGACCTTTCCTATCCCATCGTCGCCATACGACCTATCTGTGTCGGTGCGACGTAAAGCAACTAGCAAAAAAAAAAATAGAAGTCACTCTGTGTTAATGGTATTTGAGGGAAAGGTATGAAAACGAATTCTATAATACCTCCGTTATTATTATTATTATTATTATTATTATTATTATTATTATTATTATTATTATTATTATTATTATTATTATTATTAATAATATTCTTGTTTCGTATAGGCCAGCTAAGGACTACGACATTCAACTATTACAGTTTGGAGTGGGCTTTGATGTTTGCCCAATAGTTGCGCATCCTCAGGCTGTGTTGCTCCTTCCTCTCCTTTGTCCAAAGGGCGCCAGTCTTCTTCGTTGGTAGTCTGTCCTGGAACTCCTTATGTTTAAGTATCTTCCTGGGTGTTGTCCGATCCTTTTAAGTTTCCTTCTGTTATTCCCAGTTCCTGTAGATCTTTATCCACTTCCATCAACCATGGTGACTTGGCCTTCCTATTTTGCCAGTAGATGAGAATCTGGTTGGTCAACCTGGTCGGATGCATCCTATAGATGTGCCCATAGAATGCTAGGAGTCTCTTCCTTTGCTACATTCGTTATTCTTTCAGAGTACTTGTAGAGCTCTTGGTTAGGCCGTCTTCTATAACTGTCACCTTCCTTGACTGGCCCCAGTGTCTTCCTCATTATCTTTCTTTCCCGGATTTCAAGTTTTTCCATAAGTCCCTTCCTGTTGAGTGTTAAAAATTATGAAGCATATAAGACTTCAGAGTGGATGACTGTCCGGTAGTGCTTCATCTTAGTATTACGAGAGAGACACTTTTTATTATAGGTATTCTTCGTCAGTTGGTAGGCCATTTCAAGCCTGTTAACTCGAGTTGACAAAGCTGTTCCTTCAGTGAGATTAGATTCCAACCATTCTCCCAAGTACTTAAACCTGTTGGTTTTCCTGATCTCTCCCTGTTCCAGATGCAACGTACAAGGAGATTCACCGATGTTCGTGATGAATTGTGTTTTTTTCAAGAGACACATATAGCCCAACCTTTGCTGCTTGTTGTCTGAGAACATTTAGTTGTTTCACTGAAGTTTCTATTGAATTAGATATAATGGCCAGGTCATCGGCAAACGCCAGACAGTCAACATTGAGCTCATTGCGCTTATGTCCCAGATAAATGCCACTTGGAATCTCCTTTCTAGCTAATTCCTTTCGCCACTCTCTTATTACCTTTTCCAGGGCACAGTTAAAGAGGAGAGGGGACAAACCATCTCCCTGTCTCACTCCTGATTTAATTTCAAAACTTTCTGATATGGTTCCTCTGAACTTTACTCGTGACCTGGTGTTGCTTAAAGCCTGTTTGATTAGGTTGTGGGTCTTCTCATCTAGTCCTAGTTCCTGCAAAATCTTCATAAGAGTAGGTCTGTCTACTTTGTAAAGTCGACGAAAATGACAACGTATTTCTTACCGGCCATTTTTGCTTGATGTAATACTGATTGAAGATTGAGTATCTGTTCTGTACAAGAGCGTCCTTTTATAAATCCTGCCTGGTACTCTCCTAATTGTGGGTCTAGTTGAGGTTCGACTCTATTTAATAAGGCTTTAGAGAAAATTTTGTATGTGACAGGTACCAATGAGATTCCTCGATAATTATTGATGTCAGTCAAGTCTCCTTTCTTGTGTAAGGGATGAATCAACGCAGTGGTCCAGTCACTAGGTAATGTTTCGGTCTCCCAGATGTTTCGTAGAATTTATGGCAACTTGCTTGCAGTCTTGTCTCCAGCCTGCTTCCAAAGTTCGGCTACTATTGAATCTTCTCCGGATGCTTTGTTGTTTTTCAGAGACTGGATGATTTGTATTACTTCTTCTTTGTATGGTGGTTGCGAGTTTGGTTGCTTGATGTTGTCTTGGTAAGTAATTATTATTATTATTATTATTATTATTATTATTATTATTATTATTATTATTACTATCGATAAATCCTAAATAGCAAAAGTTGTTGAAAATAAACATTTTCAGTCTTATGCACAGTAACATTGGAAGCTATGGCTAATAATAACAGATAAAATACGATTTAAGAAAAGTTCTTACCGTGGGTGGACGTCTACATGACGTGTGATTTAGGGGAGTTAACTCATGGACTGGAACAGTTTATTCCGAGCAAGTTGTCGCGCGATTTGTGTCATGTACCTGTAAGCTTGGATTCGGGAGTGTGGATTCGAACTCCACTGTAGGCAGCCCTGAAGATGGTTTTGCGCGGTTTCGCATTTCACACCAGGCAATTGCTCGGGCTGTGCCTTAATTAAGGTGATGGTCGCTTCTTTCCCATTCCTACCCCTTTCCTATCCCATCGTCGCCATAAGACATACCTGTGTCGGTGTGACGTAAAGCATTAAAAATAAACCCAGCCTCTTCTAAAATTCGCAGGGAGGAGCTAGGTAGTTAAATAACTTATTTTTTATTTCATCATTCCTCTGGATCGTATATATTCTCAAAATTACTGATACTCGACACACTATTATAGTATTCGACGTATTCAATGCACTCTATGAAGGCGCTGATTAGAGACTGGAAGTTTAAACACTGAATTAAACACAGTAGAAGTCTCCACCACTGTTTGTGCTCAGGTCATTCCAGCCTCGACCTTGGCGTTGGTAGACCGCTAACCTAGTACCATTCGTAAAAAGCGAGAATCTGAGCCGTTTTTCTTTTGATCGTGCTTTCATACGATAGCATTGCTTTTAACCACAACACTCTCCTACATGGCCGACCTGTCGAAGACAGTTATGATAAGTCATTCCATTCTGGCCATTATCTACGAATGCCAGTCAACTTTCTTTGAAATTGTTTCCCACTTGACCTGCAGCACGTATGTTTATACCTCAATGGCTGACTTCAGCGTCTTAGACTCCCAATTTCTGGGTCCTGGGTTCAAATTCTGACAGGGTCGTTTGATTTTAAACATGAAAATTCCGTTAGTTCCTTCACAGATGTATTTTCCGCCAATGTTAGTGTTTCAAAATATCACATCGCCAGAATACATCCTGGATATTTTCTGTATCTCAAAGATGCTAAATTTTATTTGAATATGTATTTTGTAGTATTATTGGTTGCTATTCTTTCTGTTCCGTATTGGTTGTAACACCCCCCACCCCCCCGCCGCCATTGTTCCTTCCCCTTCCTTTCTCAAGCGTAGTCTTAGTGGCTGGCTGTGTCCAGTGTTTCTCTCTCATTTTGCCCTTTTCGGGCTGAGTGGCTTAGACGGTTGAGGCTCTGGCCTTCTGATCCCAACTTGGCAGGTTCGATCTTGGCTTAGTCCGGTGGTATTTGAAGGTGCTCAAATACGTTAGCCTCGTGCCGGTAGATTTACTGGCACGTAGAAGAACCCCTGCTGGAATAAATTCCTGCATATCGGCGTCTCCAGAAAACGTAAAAGTAGTCAGTCGGACGTAAAAACGAAATAACATTAATTATTATCATATTTTTGCCTTTATTTCTAAGATAAATTACTTGTCTAGTTTGTGGTTCTTTTCGAACTCGGGGCTGCTGGGCTGCGAGCATCGGAGTGTAAGTCTCGAGTGTTTGTGGAGTGGCACTGAATGGGCGTGTAGTAGTGTTTTTGATCTGTGTGTGTGTGTTGTTTATACAGCGTGGTTGGAAACAATGTGAATCGAGTATATGAGCGTTAGGGGGTTGGTACACCGTTGTCAGTTTATTAGCTGCTGAAGTTAGCCAATCAGATCACTTCGCGGGCAAATTCAAAAGGACTTTGCGCGCCACTGTTTCTAAATCTGCACGTGGCTTAAGAACGGATTGGGAGCCATCTCGAGAAATCAGCATCAAACACAAACACACTGCTGGTTTTAGCTGGTGTCACCATAGCTACTTGCTTTGGCGTGATCCTGTCAGCCAGAAGGTCTGTATTCAAACTCCTCTCCTGACGAATGTTTATTCTTCGACTGGTGCTATTGTAAGCCGTGTACAGATTCAGCAAAACCACCGCGCGAAGCCCATTTGAATTGGCCCGCGAAGCGATCTAATTAGTTAACTCCAGCAGCTGATAAGACGACAACGGTAGGAGATATCCAATTATTTATTTCAAATTATTTATCAGCATGACCAACTGTCTAACGCTCATATACCCCGTTCACGTTGTTTCCGACCATCCTGTATGTGCCGGGCTCGTAGCCTGGTATCCACCCCTTGATCTGATCGCCAGTATGGCATTATTACGTACTTTAACTTTGTTCCCGCTTGGGCCAGTATGCCATTTACTCCGTTTATTTTCTGTGTATTTTACGTAAGAGAGGTCAAAATATTTTCGACAGAACACTATCCATGTTCAATAGTATATTCAGAATTAACTTTGTTATTTGCAATCAGTGGAATTACGCTCTGGTTGGAGATATTTTCTGTTGAAACTTTATTGAATTTTAACTTATTTATGAGACATATACTTCAGACCCACGATTTCTCTTTTTAATTTTTTTTTTTTTTTTTTTTTTGGGAGATGTATAAACACGAACTGCAGATGATAAACTGATTGTCAAACACCTTCGATCCACCTTCGCTTCCCCTCTGGCCACTTCCTTTACCAAGGGCCTTATGCTAGTACCTTCTAAGTTCGAGGAATGAATGTTTGTGCCGTCTCCAACATCCCAGAAACTCTCACTGCACATAGAGCACTACCCTTCACCGCACAAGCACGCAGATTCCCTTGCACGATAGACTTCACCTACTCTCAACGGAAGCCTTTCTTGCTTGTGGCCAGCAATAGCCACAGGAAATTAATTACGTCGCTTTTCCATACCAAGTTAATATACAGGGTGGCCCAAAATTCCGTTGACATTTTACGAGGTAATACTTCACGGAATATTGGAGGTAAAGAGTATTAACTGACAAACATAATTGGCACGACATGGCGTTTTATTGACAACGAAATTTACGACGTGTATGCAGGATAGCGCTCCACCTCATATTGCTACACTTGCACACAAAGTTTGGAGAAGATCGCGTGCTGAGCCACCACTTCCGTCATGTTTGGCCTCCCCAGTCCCCTGACCTCCATCCGAGTGATTATTGGTTGTGGGGTTGCCTGAAGTCCCAAGTCTACCGCGATCATCCAACCACATTAGGGATGCTAAAAGACAACATCCGACGGCAATTTTTCACCACACCTACGGATATGCTGTACAGGGCTGTTCACGACATTGACCCTGGACTACAGGTATTGTTGATGAATAACGGCCGTATGTTGAGCATGTGTTATGTGTTGCTAAACTTCTATTGTTATCCTAATTGTTGCTCGTGTATCGTATAAAACGCCATTTGTTGGTCACGTTTTATACTTTAATTTGGTATCAATAAAACCCCATGCCATGCCAACCATGTGTGTCAATTATTTACCTCTCTACCTCCAACATTCCGTGAAGTATTGCCTCGTCAAGTGTTAACGGAATTTTGGGTCACCTGTGACTCATTTACAGAAAAATCAATTAAAAGGTTACGCGACAGAAAATGTTACGAAGAAAGTACAGTAATCGATTTGGATACAGTACTGTAGTTTCAAAGACATCCGTTCATATTCGATATATAATAGGATAACTTTGATATTCTCAATGGCATTTCGCGAATGTATATTTTTCTGAACACCACGAAAGGGACATAAAAAATTATGTGTTAGGTCTATCTGTTAGGTCATCAGCCCAGAGGCTGGTTGGATCCTCAAATAGCACCACCAAAGGTTATGCGGTTATAAGGAAACCGCAAAAACCAATGGCAGCACCAAAATGAGGCGTACTAGGCAAGACGAGGAGTGAGGTAGTTCGCCATTGCTTTCCTCACTGGGTCAGAAAGTGCTATTGCAGCACGACTGACCCTATGAGCAACACCTTTCATAACACTCAGATGCACTAGTCGTGCTCTGAGTGTCATTACTCAGTACCACCCATACCCCAGCAGCTTCCATATTATCACAGCCATGGATGAGACTGGGACTTCTGTAGAAGCTACAGTTACTCTGGCCTGTGCCAAGAGATGGATAAAAAAGTACTGTATCCATAAAGAAATGGTAGCAGGCAACCTATATCAGGCATTAGTCATGAAATGATTAGCTTTATTTTCACCTCTGACCCAAGGTGCATGTAGGTCTTTCAGGTTCCTCAAGGTCATATAATGTAAAGTGAATTATGAGTGGTTTAATACGTCGTGGTTTTGCATAAAACAGTCAATACATCTTCACCAGTAGACTGGTAAATCTGGTAATGCTGTCACGTTCATTCTACCAATTTCGAATGAGGTGCATTGTTGACAAGAGGGACTGTAATGCGTCAGTGTGGGAAATTTAACGATCGGTCAGGCAGGGTGTTTTATCCCTTGTGCTATGTTGAGTATATGCTATGATGTAATAAGCATATCCTCGTTGAAGGAACAAATCCTCGTATGTTGCAATGTTTTCTTATCCATTATGTTCCTTAAGACTGGTCACGCCTCCCAGCCACATGTGGATAATGAAGTCCATCAGAACAATTTTCGTTGTGTTCAGTTTCCTATGCATGTGTGTAAAGGAAAATGAACCTTAGCGTACCGCACTGTAGGAATGTATGAGGTATATACGTTCTCATACAGTGTACTGTATTTAAAGTTTATTTTCCTTTACATCTCCGCATAGGAAAATGAATACAACGGGCATTGTTCTGATTAACTGCATATCCATATGTGGCTGGGAGGCGTGACCCACATTGGATAGGAAGAGCTTGTGACATACGAGGTATTGTTCCGTCAACGACCATATATAATAATAATAATAATAATAATAATAATAATAATAATAATAATAATAATAATAATAATAATTAATAATGCCTCCATTTTGACGCCAGGTAAATGCTGAAGGCTGTGGTCACTTCCTTCCCAAACCTAGCCCTATCCTATCCCATCCCCTCCATAAAACCTGTTTGTGTTGGTGTGACGTTAAACAAATAGAAAGAAAAAAAGGAATCCCTTGAAATAGCAATAGTCGGTAGGGTCTACCGTATTATTGCTGAAAAGCTGCAATGAGCGAAGTGGGGGTGTATTTCGTTTGAACTCAACATCAGACAGTTCCCTATTTGGCCTCAGGAGACTAAACTATGTCCATACACAATCATACCACTGCAGTTATATTCACGGCCAACTGTACCTTAGCACCTTGATTAACAGCTCGTTACTGTAACAAACTAGGGACTTAATCTAAATAAATATCCGGCTCCATGGCTAAATGGTTAGCGTGCTAGTCTTTGGTCACAGGGGTCCCCGGTTTGATTCCCAGAAGGGTCGGGAATTTTAACCATTGTTGGTTAATTTCCCTGGCACGGAGGCTGGGTTTATGTGTTGTCTTCATCATCACTTCATCCTCATTACGACGCGCAGGTCGCCTACGTGTGTCAAATCAAAAGACCTGCACCTGGCGAGCCGAACCCGTCCTGGGATCTCCCGGCACTAAAAGCCATACGCCATTTCATTTCATCTAAATAAATAAGATTACACGTTCTTCTGTACTCTTATTATTATAGGTTCTTCCTAAAAATTGGTACAAAAAATTCGAAAGTAAGTTCAGTTTAATATTTGTCCGTTTGTTCCCTATTCCAGCATTTTCCTAGGAAATGTTGAACATTCTCTAGAAAACCACAGGCATTGTAGCAGCAGAATTGAGAATCGTTATTTACGCCTTTCAAATTGAGAATCAGAAATTTTTGATGGAGGAACCAAAATAGATTGGTAGCTATTTTTATCAGAAAATATAACTGAAAACATTTTTCTAAGAAAGATATTTACATTTGTGGAAATAAATGCAAAAATCACTGTGGAGCCACTCAGGAATACAGCAATTTGTAGTTTACTTTCCAGTACCTTCCCAAATTTTAGCCATATAACAGAAAACACTATAGAGTACATGGAAATAATGAACTAATGGGAACTGTCTCTTCTGCTGCCATTTATCTTCACTAGAGGGCACTACTGTCAATATTTATATTTCCCAGAATGGTAGATCTCTTTTTCCATAGAGCTGTCGTAATTCTCCAGAGCCAGAGAGCTCTTCCACAATATTACCTGGTTACAGAATGTTGATACATAGATATTTATCACAATATTTAAACAAAGAAATATTTTGATTGAAAAACACTCTGACATGTACAAGTATTAAGATATGTTTCCTGCAAAATACTAATCTATCAATGACACGTTCAACTTCGTATCGGTACATTGTTTGACATACCTGTGACCTCAACTTTAGATTTAGAATCGTGAAATAATGCCTACTATTTCTTTCATGGTAATGGAAATTAATGTTAATTATGACCGGGCGAGTTGGCCGTGCGGTTAGGAGCGCGCAGCTGTGAGCTTGCATCCGGGAGATAGTGGGCTCAAATCCTACTGTCGGCATCTCTGAAGATGGTTTTCCGTGGTTTCCCATTTTCACACCAAGCAAATGCTGGGGAAGCACCTTAATTAAGGCCACTTCCTTCCCATTCCTAGGCCTTTCCTATCCCATCGTCGCCATAAGAGCTATCTGTGTCAGTGCGACGTAAAGCAAAATAGAAAAAAGTAGTTAATTAGGATTGAAGAATATTAGAAGATAACGGAATCATGCTTAGAATGCAGAATGTCTTTACATAAACATGACTGAAGTATACAGAATGTTTTAATTTATTAATCTATTGACCTCTTTTCTCCCATTGTGGTAAATTTAGAGAGAAACTCACATGCAATATATCTAGGTGGGTAAGTCAAAACGTAGTTTCTCTGTAACATTGGTCAGAAACAAGGGAATACGATTCACTCTAACTTATGTATCCGAAGGTCTGTAGTCACATCAGTAGAATGAGCACAGGTGTGAAAGTCGGTAAAGCTAGGCACTGCATCAGTCGAGATATGGTGAAGTTACAGAATGAGTGATCGTAAGAGGAGATTCGTATAGTGATCAGGAACCTGTGAACTTTCACAGCAGGATTGTGTCTGTATCTTCTTCTGCAGCATGATTATTCCTGCTGAGGGCCGATGACATTCGATGTTAGGCCCCTTGAAACAACAAGCATCATCATCAAGCTATTCCTCCTGAAACGCGGGATCACTGATTCGGATCCGTCTCCACCATTCAATTCCATTGAACACTGGGTCCTCCTCTAATTCCTGTTCTTTGAGATCCGAAATGACAGAGTCCTACCATCTTCTACGAAGCCTACATCTTCTTCTGTTCCCGGGAGGAAGCGTATCTAAGAAGTAATCACTGCATATGCCTTAGAGGTGTTCAACGAGCAGTGTGCCACTTTCTATCGTCAAGAGAGGAGAAACTTATTTTATACTATGAGAAATTCTTCACTAACTTTGGTGATAACGTCAAAAAATTAAAGGGATGATTCCAAAAGAGTGTTTTAGTTTAGTCTTGACTCACCTTTAGGTTAGGGAAACTAACTTACCGACTTACCCTTGTAGTTGTTAATATTAAAGGACATTTTGTTACTTGTGTCCTTGAAAAGACATTTTGGATATGGAATATTTGTTTTAAAGCTGGTGTTTATTTATGTTTAGATGTCACTTTATTTACAATGATATTTGCGTATTTGAAGAGCGACCGACCGCAAAACCCATAACCAAACACTGTATAGAAATTATTTTAATGAGTAAATATTGTTTTATTGGAGTCAGAGATAGAAGCGAGCGACATGTTAACACTGAATATTAAATATTTTTGCATATGTTTTGTTCATTACATCCGTGAAATTCTGCGATGGCTTCGTAGAGGTGAATACCTCTGTTATATGTGTTGTTCCCCCAGGAATAACACACACGCCCGCTTGCTTACTTTAATAACTTCTTCAGAATTTAATACGTTGAGCTAATGAACTCCTTGAACCGACTACTTCTCAGATTAAATTCAATAATAATAATACTAATTGTTGCAGAAAGTACAGAAGAACAATCTTGAGAAAGATACTAGTTCCAAGGATTATAAGCTGTAAAAGATAACACAGGCCCATCAAGGATGTACATTTTAAACGGTAACACCATTATCAATTGAAGCTTCAGTTTTATGGACACCTGGAGGGAAGTAAAGAATCAAGGCTAATCAGAATAATCCATAGAGCCAATTAACGTAGTAAAATGAAATCGCTTTGGTATAAGCAGGTCAAACAAGATCTTAAAACTATCAACCTAGCCTACCTGAAACACCAGACATGACCGGAATACATTCCGAAAGTGAACCATTCAACCATTCTCCAAAGAGATGTGCAAGATTATAATCATAATTGATCAGAATATGGTCAAGAAAAAATCATAGCTATACAGGCTGTTATGTGTGCGTCATAAGTGGGTTTCGTATTCCTGGAGATTGAAATCTGATGTCGCAATATGATATGACATTGACTATGGAATCTGTGCGTTATCAAGCTCGTAATTTCGTGCCTGATACTCTACATAAATCTATATATACAAGGCAATGTCCTCACTGAGTTTCAATGAACGCCCACGCAAAACTACTGGACATAAAGGAATGAAACTTTTGGAGTACATTTCTATTATAGCCTAGTGTAGGTGCTCACTAAGGATGGGTTTCAAAAATTTCCACCTAAGGGTTGAAACGTGGGTAAGACCCGGAAAACCAAAATATTAATTCCTCTTAAACCGTTCGTCGGACAAAGTTAGAATTTCACTCAATGATAGCTCTTTTATGTACTATATGTTAAATAAGACAAGTTTAGAAAAAAACAGCCCTTAAGAGTTTAATGAGGGCTAATATCCGAAAATATTATTTTTCTCTGAAACCATTTGACATACGAGCTTGAAATTTCGCATGATGGTTGCTTCTATACGTCTTACATTTTAAATAGGAGTTAGACTTGAAATTCACCCTTAAGGGATTATGACTGAGGGGTGTGGCATGTAAATATAAACACCTCTGAAACGGTTTGACTTACGAAGATAAAATTTCGGATGATATCCTAGATGTTAAATAAGAGTAGGTTTGAAGAAAATTAACTCTTCACAGAGTTGAATGGCGATTAAGATGCGATAACAAATATATTCATTCCTCCGAAACTGTTTAACGTACGGAGACAAAAATTCCAAATGGCGCTATGTATATAAATCCTAGATGTCAAATAGGAAGTATTTTTAAACATTCCTCCGCTATGGGGTTAGTTTCGGAAACGAAATTATTCATCTCCAAAACCGTTTGAGGCACGAAGTTCTAATTTTACGAGAAGATTGCTCTTTTATATTATAGGTGTAAAATAACGTGCACTCCAAGATGTTCTCCCCTAAGGGGCTTAAATGATGGTTGACACTAAAAACACAATATTCATTCTTACGAAACCGTTCCACGCGTGAACTTTATGTGAAGGCTACTTTTAAGGGAACCTCATTCTATGGGGTTCAAATGAATGTTAGATCCGAAAATAAATTGTTATTCTACCAAAATCCTTTTAACGTACGAACTGAGGGTGTATTTAACAGGCTCTACCGACTGTAAACTCTCCAAAATTTAAAACTTTGAAAGATAATTTCCAGTTTAAAGCCGTAGCAAAAACAAGTATCTTGCTGGTAAATATATAGTGATGCAGTATATCTACAACGTTTGAACTGGGAAACGAACGTACATATTCCCCTGTATGAATATTTATTGGGCAATTATTGCAGAACTTCCACGATCAGCACAAAATTTATAGATTATAATTTTCTGTATGCTTTGTGCAAATATACTTATTGTAGTCTAGTGAAGGCAGTAACGTGTACTAGGCTCATCCGTTAGGATATTTCTTTGGTTCTCCATCGGGAAGTCGAGAAATGTAGGAAAGAGACAATTTCTGGAAAATCACGTAGCCTTGAGGTTCATTCATTCTAGAACAGAGAAATATGTCAGGCTAATTCCTGCCCGATTCCCATATATCTTTAAATCGGTTAAATCATTTCCTCCATAAACCCCTGCAAAGATTTAACTGGTAATAATATGTACGAGTATTTATATTCTATATATTCTTTTTACAAATATTATTTTTTTGCTATTGGCTTTACATCGCACCGACACAGGTAGGTCTTATGGCGACGATGGGACAGGAAAGGGCTAGAAGAAGGAAGGAAGCAAGCGGCCGTGGCCTTAATTAAGGTACAGCCCCAGCATTTGCCTGGTGTGAAAATGGGAAACCACGGAAAAGCATCTTCAGGGCTGCCGACAGTGGGATTCGAACCTACTATCTCCCGAATACTGGATACTGACCGCACTTAAGCGACTGCAGCTATCGAGCTCGGTACAAGTTGTTCTACGTCGCACTGACACAGATAGGTATCATGGCGACGATGGGATAGGAAAGGGCTAGGAGTGGGAAGGAAGCGGCCGTGGCCTTAATTAAGGTACAGACCCAGCATTTGCCTGCTGTGAAAATGGGAAACCACGGAAAATCCCCTTCAGGGCATCCAACCGAGAGTGGGGTTCGAACACACTATCTCCCGAATACTTAATACTGGCCGCACTTAAGCGACTGCAGCTATCGAGATCGGTAATATAATACCCTGTGGCCTCTGGAGAGACCTGGTGCAGGTTTTCTGACGTCCATAGGCGACCTGCGTGTCGTGATGAGGATGAAATCATGATGAATATGGCACATACACCCAGTCCTCGTGCCAGGGGAATTAAAACAATTATGGTTAAAATTTCCAACCCTGGCGGGAATCAAACTCGGGATCCCTGTGAACAAAGGCCAACACGTAAACCACTTAGCCATGGAACCGAACATTTAACTGGTGCAAAGCTATATCTCAAGACTGAAAAGTACCCGATAAGGAGGAATAATAATAAGAAGGAATCACTGAGTACGCATCTTTGTGAGATGTTTAGTGTAATTAACGTCTACCTCCACAGCTTAGTGGTTAGCGCTATTACCTGCCGTCCTCGGACGCTCGGGATCGATTCCCGGAACCGTCAGATATATCTGTGTGGGGAGAGGGTTTGGTATGTGGTACTTGCAACTAAAAAGAGCTGCAGCACCTTGCGAAATGTGAAGACATAAATTTATTAAAATTAACTTGTTTGTCATTGGTATAATCCCATGATTGCAATACAAATAAGGGGAGGCAACGACCAGTCTCTTCGAAAACACTACACAAGATGTCTTAATTCTTCCTCGTCATCTCATAGCTAGTCTAACTAGGGTCTGGAATAACAGTTATTTTACTGTTTGAAACGGCAATTATTAGCATCAAATTTTAGAAGAAATTTTCTGAGAGTTGCTGTATAATGGATAGAAAATATAATCCCAGTGCAATGATACAAGATGAAGAGAGAATCGATGTGTCACGTACTTTCCTACTCTGCGTTATAGAGCCACACTTAAGCCCTCACAAGGTAGAAGCCATAAATTACATTTGCTAACGCAGCGGCGTGGCACGGCAGCTCCGCTAAAACACAAACTTTGGGGAAACACTAGTTCTTATGAGAGTTTGAAACGAGCCAAGAAGCGAAACATAGTTATTAGGTTGATGGCTGAACTTTTCTAGTAACTGCCACATACTTCATACAATTAATCTTAGCTTGAAGTTAGAATGGAAAACTGCACATTTTTTTCGAAGCTGAGAACATTATTTGCTACCTAGCATGTTGTTGTATGTTGGGTATTCAGCCCGAAGGCTGGTTTGATCCTCTGCAGCTCCACCAACAGCTGCCATAAATAGCCTAGGCGTCACTGAAGAGGCGTACTAGGGAAATGAGGAGTGAGGTAGTTTCCCGTTACTTTCCTCACCGAGCCAGCAGTTGCTATTACATATCAGTCTGCCAAGCCCACTGAAATGTATGCACCAACCGACCCTATGAGCGATATTTTCACAACATTCATAACAGGGACTGGCTGCATAAGGAATGGTATTACTAGCATCACTCATACCTCAGTCACTTTCATATTGTCAAAGCCAAGGATGAGACTGAGACAGGTCAATGAAAGTAACAAATTTGATATAGCCCATACCAGAAGACATAGTGCACTGTAAACACTAAATCTCGCCAGCAAAGGCATGCTACCTAGCATATAGAATCAGAATGCCAGCAAGCATTTAATTTGGAAGACGTTATTCTTATGGATATTAATTATGTAAGTATGCTGCATGCGTATGTAAGAACGTGACTATTAGAAACTTCATCACCTAGTCTGATTGCTTAATATTTTTACGTAACCTCATTTACTGCTCCGTAATGAGAGAATGGTGGATGCTGGCACTTTCGAAAGTATATTAGTACGAAACCCAGAGTATGGAAATATAAACAAATGTTTTGTGATCTGATTGTTTCAGGACTGGGAAAAATTACAAGTCACAGCACATCAAGCTTGAAGTTTATTTATTTAGTCTGGTAAGATCACCGAGAGAGTGGTCTAGTGGTTTGGGTCAGGGAGCTGTCAGCTGTCGGGTTGCAATCGGTAGATAGTGGGTTCGAACTCCAATGTCGGCAGCCCTAAAGATGGTTTTCCATTTCCACTTACTTCCCACACCTAGCTCTTTCCTTTTCCATTCACGCCATAAAACCTGTATCGGTGTGACGTAAAGAAAATTGTAAATGAACGATCAGAGTAGCATCCTTCGGTTCGGAGGGTCCTGGGTTCTATTGCCTGCTGGATCGGGGATTTTAGCCTCGCCTGATTAGTTCCTCTATCTCGGGGAATGATTTGTTCTTTCTAGTAACTTAAAATATTGCTAACATTTGGAAGATGTCTGTGGTATAAGAATGTGAATGGGCAAGGGTGGAGAAGGGAACGAGTGTGGTCTTATTTAAAATACAGTCCCAGCATTTGCCTGTTGTATAAATGGGATACTGTGAAACACCATATTCAGGGCTGCCGACAGTGGGATTAGACCTACCATACCTCAAATGCCAGTTCACAACTATGAGACTCGCACCGGGCACCCAACTCGCTTCAATTACAAAAACACACACGTAGGTCTGGTATAAGGAAAGGCATCTGGCCATAAAATTTGTGCTTAATCCATGTACAGTGAATTGGAAATGCTTGTGCTAATGGGAGATATTTGGCCAGAGAAGGATTATTATTATTTTTTTTTGCTAGGGGCTTTACGTCGCGCCGACACAGATAGGTCTTATGGCGAGGATGGGATAGGAAAGGCCTAGGATTTGGAAGGAAGCGGCCGTGGCCTTAATTAAGGTACAGCCCCAGCATTTGCCTGGTGTGAAAATGGGAAACCACGGAAAACCATTTTCAGGGCTGCCGATAGTGGGATTCGAACCTACTATCTCCCGGATGCAAGCTCACAGCCGCGCGCCTCTACGCGCACGGCGAGAAGGATTATATTACCATACTAGGTGATATACCCATGCTTCGCTACGGAATTCTACGTTTGATATTCCGGGATGATAAATAGCCTGTGTTACCTGGATTATTATCTTTCAAATGGTAAAAGACATTTTAAATTTGGTTGAGTAGTTTCTGGGATTAAACCATTACATACACACAAACTCACAGTCTAACTTTGTTGCAGTACCAGCTGATGTACCCATGCTTTGCAACGGAGTTTTACATTGTATAGTTCTTAGCGTTACCCCAGAAACGTGATGGGGAAGTTACCATACGTCGTTTCTCATGTGAAGAACTGGTTAGGGAAATTTCATTGTAATTGCAGCCCACCGTGCCTACTAAAAAATGAAATGGCTTATGGCTTTTAGTGCCGGGAGTGTCCGAGGACAAGTTCGGCTCGCCAGATGCAGATATTTTGATTTGACTCCCGTAGGCGACCTGCGCGTCGTGATGAGGATGAAATGATGATGAAGACGGCGCATACACCCAGCCCCCATGCCAGCGAAATTAACCAATTAAGGTTATAATTTCTGACCCTGCCGGGAATCGAACCCGGCACCCCTCTGACCGAAGGCCAGCACGCTAACTATTTAGCCATGGAGACGGACACCTTACCTGCTGGCAGTCAGGATCGATTTGGGGAGTTTACATTGTGATGACATGCCCTTTGTTTACTGCCAATCACAATCGCGTTGAGGACGTTTCCTTATAATGATAGGCACTCTCTCTCCACCTGCGTTTATACATCCTCAGAAATACTGTCTCTGTGGTCTTCCTAAAGTTTTAAATCATCCGCTAACGGACAGAAAGCCAATATGACAGTAATATTACGTGTCTACGTAAGTAAAAATACAAAGGAAAGAATATTAATGATTATGTTGTATTATTGAAATATATATATATATGGAATAATTCTCCCGCGTATAGGTATCGTGTAAAACGGTTCCCTAAAGAACAGTATGTTTCCAAAAAAAAAAAATCGCTAAAATTTGTCTTGACAACCTGGAGAATGTTAAGAATCAGGAAGGCTGTGACTGAGCGAGAGGTAAAATGATGCCGTGATAGCTGACCGCGTGTGTTTCTGTTTTTGTTTCGTCATTTGTTTAATCGTTTCAAGTCCCTTGTGAATCAAGGACATTCAAAATAAGTCTGTCACACGCGGTGCTATTGTACTGTCTTCAAATTGAAGCAGAGTCAGTTGTATATGGTTTGTACTTGGTTACTGTAAAAGGTAAATTAAAGGGGAGAGGATGCGTGGGTGCCGTGAGTCAAACACGAATGTGTGTAGCAGTTCTCCAATTAAATGGTAAAATTTTTTCCATGTTTGGGCTTACTTTATTCGTTCAAAGTAAGGTCATCTCTCAAAAGCACGTATCAACACAGAAACATTTTTTTAAATTACAGATAGGAAGAAAATTCACATAAAACATTCTTCTGGCAAATTGAATCCAGTGTTTAATAGGAATAGCTGTTCAGGCAGCTATGGTCCCAAGCATACGTTTTCTTCTGACTTGCTTCACATTTTCTTTCACAAAATGGCCCGCTTTAGAGATAGTGTGATAGTATGAAGTGAGTTGAATCTCCGTAGTGAGTTTCCATTGAGAATATTGTCCTCGCTTGAATTTAGGTGAAACTCAAGATATTTAACTCGTATAAAAATTAAGAACCACCGAAAATCATTTTAAGAATTTCCTACTGTGCGGGTCGGACCCACTATCTCCTGAATATATACTTACAGCTATACGACTTGTGCCATGTAGCTAAATCACTCGGTGAGAAAATTGAAAAAAGTTATCTTTAAGATCTTAAATTATGGGACGAGCTATATTAAAAGAGACTTGCACCAGTTCAGTTTTTGAACTACAATTTATTACGAGTGTGATCTGCATTGGAATTACGGCGATGATGTGTTGAGTCAATCAAATTGATCTACCATTAGTCGGAATGTAGCGATTGCTGCTTTATGTCGATCTCAACCACACTGGTGCATTCACAGATTGTCCGTCGGCAACTGCGGGATAATGGAGCTATTAGCTCGCTCGCAGGGATATAGACTGACCGCTCTTGTAAATACCACATTGTTCATCAGTATTAT
Organism: Anabrus simplex; assembly: GCF_040414725.1. Taxonomy (NCBI): domain Eukaryota; kingdom Metazoa; phylum Arthropoda; class Insecta; order Orthoptera; family Tettigoniidae; genus Anabrus; species Anabrus simplex. Next base: position 466,935,070 of record NC_090265.1, on the reverse strand, counting down.
GACCTGTATATCTACTGAGTAAAATTGTCAAAATGTGATATAATGTAATATCTTTGAAGTCCTTTATAAACGTGTGGGTTGTTACTGTATTATCGCTTTTTAAAAATTAACAGTATTTCACGATCTGCGTTTCGTTTAATGCTATATATATTATATCCTTTAACAAATTTGTGGGCATGTACGATTGACCGACGTTGTGGGGCAGTGGTTAGCGTGATTAGCTGCCAGCCCGGCCACCCGAGTTCGATTCCTAGCTCTTCCACGAGATTTCGAAAGTGGTACGAGGGCTGAAACGGGGTCCGCTCAGCCTTGGGAGGTCTCCTGAGTAGAGGAGGGTTCGATTCCCACCTCAGCCATCCTCGAAGTGGTTTTCTATGGTTTCCCAGTTCTCCTCCGGGCAAATGCCGGGGTGGTACCTAACTTAAGGTCACAGCCGCTTCCTCCTCTCGTCCTTGCCTATTCCTTCCGATCTTCCCATCCCTCCGCAAGGCCCCTGTTCAACGTAGCAGGTGAGACCACCCTGGCGAAGGACTGATCCTCCTCCCCAGTTGTATCCACAAGCCCAAAGTCTCACGGTCCAGGACACTGCCCTTGAGGTGGTAAAGGTGGGATCCCTCGCTGAGTCCGAGGAAAAAAGCAACTCCTGGGGGATAAACGGATTAAGAAAGAAAGAAAGAAAGAAAGAAAGAAAGAATGATTGAATTTGACACTTTTTAATCTATCATTGAATCTGAAGAACCCGGAAATATGTTCGTTTAATTGAGAATTATTTTTACATATTCCTTGCATTATGATTGGGGTCGGTTCAAACCCCACTGTTGGCAGCCCTGTAGATGGTTTTCCGTAGTTTCCCATTTTCACACCAGTCAAATGCTGGGGCTGTACCTTAATTAAGGCCACGGACGCTTCCTTCCCACTCCTAGTCCTTTCCTGTCCATCGTCGCCGTAAGACCTATCTGTGTCGATGCGACGTAATGTAACTTGCAACTTGCATTATGATTGTCATAGAGCAAAACTTTGTTAAGAATATTGCAGTGTTGAAGACAACTATTTCTATATTAGTATCACATACATACTTTCTCTTGATATACGCGTAGGACTGAACTCTCACCTTTAATTATTTTTTAAAATGCAATTTTAAATAAATCTGTACACCAAAATCGATACCAGAATTAAGTGTGCCGACCTCAACGGCACGTTCAGTTAGTTCTTATCCTTCTGTTCCCAAGGTAGTGAGTTCAACTGTGATTTTTCTGGGTGGAGTCTCGGGATGTTTAATGTGTGAACTCCGTCTCATTGGCTTCCGGAGTAATGGACAACTTCTTCAAAACCAAGTTCTGATCCTCTCTTCCTTGGCGGTTGTTAACATGACAACATCCCATATTATGAGTACAAACTATCCGATGTGCTCGAAAACGAAAGTTTCATGCGTACTGTTACCGATCTCTGCAGAAAGACAGGACCATAAGAATAAACAAGCCGGATATATTCCTAATTGCCAGACTGAGTGGCTCAGACGGTTGAGGCGCTGGCCTTCTGACCCTGTCTTGGCAGGTTCGAACCTGGCTCAGTCCGGAGGTATTTGAAGATGCTAAAATACGTCAGCCTCGTGTCGGTAGATTTAGTGGCACGTAAGAGAACTCTTGCGGGAAAACATTCCGGCACCTTGGCGTTTCCGAAAACCGGAAAAGTAGTTAGTGGGATGTAAAGCCAATAACATTATTATTATTGTTATTATTATTATTGTTACGGAGATTATCCGTGGTAGTTAGAGGTGAAGGAAGGTGCTGGCTGGAATAGGTCCCAACTACAAAATTAAAGTTAATTTAAAACTTTAACAAAGGTTATATTTTCTTTTCAAAATCAACAAATAACAGAATATAACAGGTACCAAGTAGCAGATCAACAATTAACAAATTACAGCTCATTACAAAGTTTGGGCTTCGAGCCCCAAGTTTACTTTCTGAGCTCTCAGCTCGCAATCACAATTGCTAAAGGGCAGAAAACCCCCAAGTACAAGGAGCACTTGCTCCTAATTACAATGTTAAGGAAAAGAGCAGACCCGCTCTCAATTTGACAAGCCTCTCAAAGGCCACAACAACTTTCACTTCAGACTGCCCTCAAGGCACACCAAGAAACAGGAGCATTAGGTACCCAACCTACAGGGCCTTTACATGAGGAAAAACAAACATCAGGTTAAGTTACTGGCCCCTAATGCAAAATAGAATGGAGGCGATAACTTGCACTCCTACACAACGTTTTTTATCTAAAAACCTATGTGGCGCTAGGCCGATGATACAGGGGCTAATCCCAATCTATGGAGGTGACTAGTCGGCAAAATAAGTTTAAGACTTTAAGAAGGAAGAGAAAAACGGTTACGAAAACATAGTCACCTCAAATTCAAAGTGAAGGGGAGTTCGAGAGGGTGAAGCACTCTCTATACCCGCTTTATAGTAAAAGAGATTCAAAGTTTTTACATACACAGAAAGGAAATTTACATTTTAAAGGAATAGGTTACATATTAAAGGCTTCGAACCCTCCCCGAGAGTTAAACTGCGGAGCTAGCGAGAAATAAAGATGTTAACAGGCCATTACCTTGTTGAAGAACTTCTGCTTGAAGAATGAGGCGCTTCCCGCCCCCTGCTACATATTCACACACTAAGAGAGATGTTACTGAAGTGGCCCCGAGACAAGAAAATCAGCAGTTTATATACCCTCGTGGAACATTCGAGACCTTTCAGGAATGAGTAGACACACCCTTTCGTTTTATTGGCTAACATCAAAAGTTACACACAACATGAACAAGAAACCTAGGATTGGATGAAAATTAATTTAGAAAATTCGGGATTGGCTGAATTCAAAACTGGCGGAAACAGAGATCAATATTGCCAACCCAAAACCTGAAAGAAAGAAATTTAACAAAGAACAAACTTATGGATACAAGGTTTCTTCAAAAACAGTTCCATCACTTCGCACCAGAGTGCACAATCGTAGACTTTTCTCTGTAGAGACATCTAGAAGAGAATGTCCACACTTCTTGATACGGAATAAACAAACACAAATCGAAATAGACACAGTTCAGAACACTTCAAAATTACCAAATTTACAATAGTGACATCTTCCGAGAAACCGTTGAGTTAATACAGTTTGTTAAAGTTCAGACTTTCTCCTGTAGAGGAGTTTTTCAACTGGCACAATATTTAAATTTGCGGGGTCGGGCTGTACCAACCGGTACAATTATTATTATTATTATTATTATTATTATTATTATTATTATTATTATTATTATTATTATTATTATTAATTTTGACAAACCTCTCACGAAGACTGATCTGCTGGAAGTGACACTCCCTTCACACCGCAATGTCCATTAGGTCTATATCCAGAAGATTGAATAGTACACTGACCTCGCAGCAAAACTGTGGAAAATGGACCTGGCAAAAGTAAGGGCTTTAGTTCCCTCCGCCTCAAGACTTGTGCACAATAAATTACAGCAACACCTGCAGGATCTGGAAATCACAAATACATAAGGCTGTCATTGTGAATACCTGCCGCATGACAAGCACCTTTCTATCACAGCAGAAGAGGTCGGAGAAATCGGCAACAATCACTTTCCTCATAGGCGAACCGCGACGGCGAGTGAAGTGATAATAATACAGTAGAAGTTCGATTTAACCAGGTTGTCGTGGGATTTGCTTTACAGCGGTAAACATTTCATTCTTTACACGATCGATTATGTACGCTTTTCCTTTTCGTGACATCACTGCACCGAAATAAAGACTTAACGAGGAGATGTCTAACAAAAGCTAAAATCCAACACGGTCACTTGTTTTGTAAGCGTGGGTTCAAGCAAACAAGTGTACTGTAAGTTGTTGAGGGGGATGGAGGATGTCACCTTAACTTTCTCCTGTGTACAAAAAATCTTGGCCAATTGTTCACGTTCAGTTATTTCTGTGAATTGAGAGGCGCAGTTTCTAAAACCCTATCCAGTCATCTCTCGAAGTAATAGTTTTTAGATCGTAATTCAGAATCCCTCTATGAAGTTCTACTGTACATTTAAGAAATAATTTTATTGATCATTCTTTTTCCGGAGACATAATTTGTACCATGTTCAACCCGAATTCGCTGTGAATCGGACAGCATTTAACCGGGCTTACACGGGAATAATAATAATAATAATAATAATAATAATAATAATAATAATAATAATAATAATAATAATAATATATGCGTTACAAATATGAAATAATTGAAAACATTCTACTTTCGAAAACACTCTCTTAGAGTTAACAAATAGCCACTAGAATTAAACTATAAGAAAATCTTTTCTATCCGGAAAAATTCTATTATCAGTAAATTACGTACTTTTTGGATTTATAAATATTAGGATCTCTTATTTAATTAGAAAAATGTCAGAATGAGAAGAAGAGGCATATGTCAACGATAGACGAAGAGCTATACACTTTTCCTTGCATATAACTTAATACACCCTATTAATTCGGTCGAATTTGGTCGTATCTCCCCCATCTAATCGTTTCAATCAATGAATGTACCTATCTTCGTTGTTGTTTTATTTTGTTATTTTTTGCTCAACCATTCTTCGAGCGGTCGTTATTTCACGGTCGTCTTTATCAATAAGTGCTGATAAGTACGCAGTTTGTGCACGGCCAATTTACTCGTTACGATGACGACTGATCAATATCTCCATGTCAGCAATGTTCCCCGTTGATGAACACAAAATAAATTTTAATTGCTGAACACTTTCTTTATCATATGTCGTGCGGTATAATCGTAAACACCGGGCGAACTGGCCGTGCGGTTAGGAGCGCACAGCTGTGAACTTGCATCCGGGAGATAGTGGTTTCGAGCCCCACTGTCGGCAGCACTGAAGATGGTTTTCCGTGGTTTCCCATTTTCACACCAGACAAATGATGGAGCTTTACCTTAATTAAGGCCACGGTCGCTTTCTTCCCACTCCTAGGCCTTTCCTATGCCACCGCCGCCGTAAGCCCTATCTGTGTTGGTAAGACGTCAAACTAATTGTTAAAAAATATCGTAAAAGTTCGCAAATTGTACTTTCTACCAATGTTGTTATGTATTGCTTTTTGATGAAAGTTATATTTGTGGAACTATTTGGAAAAGTCTAAAAGGAAAGGAATAATCACGAATACTGTTGTTCGTTGTTCGTTGCAGGCCTACGGTAAAAAATATACAGAACATAGAGGAAAACATATTTTGGAGAACGTTTGTTAGGTACAATTTTATAATGTAAAAACTTGACAGTTCCTGTTCTGAGCCCTCCTTCCAATGTTGTTGTGCCACTTTTTACTTCTGTAGCCTAGTTTTCAAGGCTAAACTTAAGCAATCAGGACAGTGACCACCACCATGTGCAGTTAACTTGTTACTATGACGACTCAGTTTCGTGAAATTCTGTCAAGCCGTTATCCCATGATGTCTTAATAGACAGACAAAACGTGAATAGAATATCTTCAACCTTGTATACCTAACCCGTAAAAAGAAGACGAAGTACGTGGGACAATTTTAAGAGTACTGGCAAAATTAGCATGCTTTATATAGATTTTAAATATTAGTATTTGTAGTATGACTAGACTATTCATGTGGAGTTCTCATTAAACCCCACCGAACGAGCTAATTACTTGGTTCAGGTCATGTAGCAGTGACGTGCTCTCTGCTTGCCCCTCTGTCGTCTACCAACTGCGCTAAACAAATACTAACGCCGCCTCGTCCAAATGCAATCGTATTTTGAATAAATAGTATATATACCGATGTAAATAAAAGTAATCTTGTATCCCTGTCCCAAAGTGTTGCAGAATTGTTAGGTACATCTCCAATGAAGGTGAGCTGCATGTACCATTTTAACAACCTACTGTCCGGCTCCATGGTTAAATGGTTAGCGTACTGGCCTTTGGTCACAGGGGTCCCGGGTTCGATTACCGGCAGGGTCGGGAAGTTTAACCATAATTGGTTAATTTCCCTGGCACTGGGACTGAGTGTATGTGTCGTCTTCATCATCATTTCATCCTCATCACGACGTGCAGGTTGCCTACAGACGTCAAATCACAAGACCTGCATCTGGCGTGCCGAACTTGTCCTCGGACACTCACGGCACTAAAAGCCATACGCCATTTCATTTTACTACGTGCCAGACCTCCTGCTATTCGCAGTTTCTGGCAGCACCGGGAATCGAACCCGACTACTGCAGCTAATAACGCTAACAGTTACACTACGGAGATGGACACCGGAGTAAATAATACAATATCATTCAAAATGAGAGGGTGTTTGCCCAGTTATATTTCCTGTTAAAATAATAATCACCTCGCTACCATATAAAATTGTTTAATCAATATGTGCCATATAAACTGTGACTGGCTGTATGATTCAACAAGACTGAACGCCAAAAATGTAAATAATTAGAAGAAAGAAAGCTCTGATATTTATTTGATTGTTGGTTTTGTAATCGTAATTCACGGGGCTTACAGTTAAATTAGATTTCAGAACTGCAGTGGTGAAATCGAAATGTTCATTACAACAGTGTGTAATATGACTTGCATTACTACAGCAAGAAAGAACTACTCTTAAGCAACTTAGTAACTCATAGGTAACAGTAATTTTGCTCTGGGTTAAAAGATAAAAATACGTATGGGGACAGCAGAGGGTGTGTTCTGCGCGGTTTTCGTGACAGCGTCACCAGGCGTAGGTCTAACGGGAGTGAGATGTAAAATACGTCGTATAGTCACGTACATAATTATACGCTGATCAACCCATTTTATACTTGCGGTTGTTGTGTTATTTATTGCTAACTATCTTATCTGAATGGTCACCTAGTGACACGAATGGCTAACACTTCTTCTTCCACTTTTCCCACACTTGTGGGGTCGTGGGTGTGAACTGTGTCACACATGTGGATCTGGTCCTTCCTGACGCCAACTTAATTTGGAAGGATGTAATCACTATTGCGTGTTTCTATGGTGGTTGGTAGTGCGGTGTATTGTCTGAATATGAAGAGGAAAGTGCTCGGACAAACACAAACACCCAGTCCCCAGACCAGAAGAATTAATCAAATGCGATTAAAATCCCTGACCCGGCCGGAAATCTAGCCCGGGACCCTCGGAACCGAAGGCCTCAACGCTGACCATTCAGCCAATGAGTTGGACGGATGGCTAACTACATTTCCTTATTTATTTCACTTCATTTCACTTCACTTCATGACTGTCGTAATTCTGCCATCTAGCTGATGAATTATACTCCCACCGAGCTCGATAGCTGCAGTCGCCTAAGTGCGGCCAGTATCCAGTAATCGGGAGATAGTGTGTTCGAACCCCACTGTCGGCAGCCCTGAAGATGGTTTTGCGTGGTTTCCCATTTTCACACCAGGCAGATGCTGGGGCTGTACCTTTATTAAGGCCACGGCTGCTTCCTTCCCATTCCTAGGCCTTCCCTATCCCATTGTCGCCATAAGACCTATCTGTGTCGGTGCGACGTAAAGCAAATAGCAAAAATTATACTCCATTATTGTTCTCTATTCAAAGTCTTCAGTGTAGGAAGCCATTCACTACGTCGATTCATCATATTGGTACTCATCCTCGCGTTCTGGTTCCTGGACTTTGCCCTCGACAGTCAACTTTCGAAGGCTACCTTCTCGGCACATGACATGCCCAAAGTAGCGTATGAACCACTGATCTACTTAGCATGACGGACGAACTTTTATCTGACGCTGGTTCAGGAATCGGCATGTTCGTGCGATGAGCTGTCCATGGAAACCTCAACATTTTCCTTTAGCACCACATTTGAAAGCTAATTATATTGCCCGATTATGTATTGCTTCAAAACATTTAGTAACTTACAACATTTTACGCGCTATATAACGTCCAACCTAATTGTCGTAAGTCTACCACACTGGTATTTTTTTTGCTAGGGGCTTTACGTCGCACCGACACAGATAGGTCTTATGGCGACGATGGGATAGGAAAGGCCTAGGAGTTGGAAGGAAGCGGCCGTGGCCTTAATTAAGGTACAGCCCCAGCATTTGCCTGGTGTGAAAATGGGAAACCACGGAAAACCATCTTCAGGGCTGCCGATAGTGGGATTCGAACCTACTATCTCCCGGATGCAAGCTCACAGCCGCGCGCCTCTACGCGCACGGCCAACTCGCGCGGTCACACTGGTATCATAATGATGGGCGTAAGATTCTCTACTCAATGATATACCTAACACGGGTCAGAAGTCTGTATGAAGCAAATAGAGAAATTTTGAAATTTTCGACCCCGTACAACTTTATGCGTAAGGGCCGTGCGACAACAGTTTGTGGCACCATTAGTTTGGACGCAGATAGAGTTTTGTAATGGTGAAATTTGGTGAAAATTTTCGGCGTTCATAGTCATTTATTCACAAATTGTACTTGTATTACGTGTCTATTAGTGAACAAAGTGAGACCAGAATCTTAAATCGGTGGACATGCTCATTCGCGACGGTGCTCCAAATTACACTGAATGAGCGTAATCGAGCGCTCGAAGCACGAAGTTCCAACGGAGATAAAATTGCATCATCGCTAAAATTTGTTGTTGTAACATTTAAATGAGTCCTGGAGTTAGGCCTACCTATCTATATCAGAATATCGAAGGTGTCACGTACAGTTTTTCAGAAACAGCTTGTGGTGGATAGCTTGATTTTAACATCGCCAACGTTTCGTGAATGCTGTAGAGATTAGACTTCGCCACGTGAAAAAGCTCTGAATAAAGAGGTCGAAGAGAACTGAATTGAATTGAATTGAATTGAATTGAATTGAATTGAATTGAATTGAATTGAATTGAATTGAATTGAATTGAATTGAATTGAAATGAATTGAATTGAATTTATTGATCATGATTTACATGCCACTGAGGCTGAAAAGCCCCTTTATGTAGCGTCTTCTTATAATACAATACAGGAGAGAGAGAGAGAATGACTATGGATGATTTTACATACTTGTCCCGTTAATTCCAGTTTTGGAACATTGAGATCATACTTCATATGCTGATATTAGCGTACGAATATCAGCGTATTACTTTTTACTTCTTTATGAAAGTAAAATTTATGGCCATCAGGAGAGGCAACACTAAATTTTCCTGAAAATAATACGTGCAGGAACAAAAACTGAGTGGACTCTTGCACGGAGTAATACGCGTCATACTTGGTGTTTCTTGTTTCACGCCATGGTCTTTCGTAACATGTAGTCTTATTGTCCGCCTCTGTGGTGTAGTGGTTAGCGTGATTAGCTGCCACCCCCGGAGGTCCGGGTTCGATTCCCGGCTCTGCCACGAAATTTGAAAAGTGGTACGAGGGCTGGAACGGGGTCCACTCAGCCTCGGGAGGTCAACTGAGTAGAGGTGGGTTCGATTCCCACCTCAGGCATCCTCGAAGTGGTTTTTTCGTGGTTTCCCACTTCTCCTCCAGGCAAATGCCGGGATGGTACCTAACTTAAGGCCACGGCCGCTTCCTTCCCTCTTCCTTGTCTATCCCTTCCAGACTTCCCATCCCTCCACCAGGCCCCTGTTCAGCATAGCAGGTGAGGCCGCCTGGGCGAGGTACTGGTCATTCTCCCCAGTTGTATCCCCGACCAAGAGTCTGAAGCTCCAGGACACTGCACTTGAGGCGGTAGAGGTGGTATCCGAGGGAAAAACCGAACCTGGAGGGTAAACAGATGATGATGATGGTAGTCTTATTGTCAAATACATACTTGGCAATAAACTTGTATAGCTTCACTATGTTAGGGAGAGTGACAACAGTGTTGAGGCCGATTCGTAGTGACTGTTAAATTTACAACTCATCCTAAAATTGCAGGAGAGTACCCTTCTATTGAAAAGATACACCCCTGTTATTTAACTAACCAAGAAATCGCCGTGATAATGGTGTCCTTCATTTCGGTCATCCTTATGCATTGAGGACGTAGAAGTTTACAGTGAATCAATTTTTTTGTGACAGGAAGGTGTGTTGTATTAAGGTGTTGTTATTATTGTAACTGTTAATCAGACTGTTATACAGTATGTTTGGGAGATAAGTGCAAATAACCTTACCGATATATGCTCGCAGATTGTAAAAGAATATTTTTAAATTTAGTATATGGTTTGTCAGAATGAGAGCTTTAAGTGGAGTGCGATGTTTGTTAGGTAGGCAGTAGCTTCGTTTGACCCTTGACTTATTACACCCCCCCGTACCATGCTCCAGACAGTAAGCATGCGTAATGTGTAAGAAGTAATTCTAAGTACATCACCGCATTTAAGGTCAACACACTGCGGCTTCAGGGCGAATGCATGCGTATTGTGCAAGAAACAATAATCATAAATACCACTGCTTGCAGCTTCACGTAATGTGCGTTTGTAAGTTGTATAAAAAAAACTGTCTACGTGCAAGAAGCGAACGTTTTCACAGTGGACAATATTGTACTGTATGTCAGCAAAGCCCCAAATCTTTCACCAGTAAATACTACCTGTGCTACAGACATCAAATTTTAATTGTCTATTTTTGAAATAGGACATTATTTTGACATCATGACTAGTAGAAAAATAGTTGTACTTCTAAACACGATGTATTACTGCTTTGAGGATAACTTCACTTTAGTCTGTAATATAAAATCAATAAATACAGTACAATTTTTAGAAGTATCTCACACACTTTTCATCTGCACTAAGCTGCTCTGGTAACTGTGAGAAAGAAAGTGCAATTTAAAACAATAGACTGAGTGAGAAACCGAAATGAAAAACAGACGTTGAGGAATTTGACAATAGAATGAAAGTGATAAAAGTTACCGTACTACCACCGCCTATCCAACCCTGGCTACATATTACGCAACTAGCTTTGAGGTAACTTGTTTCGCACTTCTAAAAGATACTGCGTTCTTGTCTCAGTAGGTGCCACATCAATATTACACGTTTCTACGTGTTGCATACGTACGTTCCTTAAATATGACCTTTGACACGTAACTCAGTCGTGGAACCTCCTCCCACGGGGAATAAGAAAGAGAAGAGACGGCACATTAATGTAACGGGACCCGCTCCTCTGTGTTTTCATTTAAATTAGCAGGTAAAAATAAATGGCTTAAGGGTAACGTCACAGTCGTGGCTTTCAGACGGTATTTTGACGATAAACTAATTTGTTGTTCTTATGTATAACTGCCATAAATAAACATATTTCTCAGGTATTCTTAATGTACAAGTGTCCGACTCGTTGGCTGAACGGTCAGCGTACTGGCCTTCGGTTCAGAGGGTCCCGGGTTCGATTCCCGGCCGGGTCGGGGATTTTAACCTTAATTGATTAATTCCAATGGCACGGGGGCTGGGTGTATGTGTTGTCTTCATCATCATTTCATCCTCATCACGGCGCGCAGGTCATCTACGGGTGTCAAATAGAAAGATCTGCACCTGGCGAGCCGAACCCTTCCTGGGATATCCCGCCACTAAAAGCCATGCGACATTTCAATGTACAAGTTTTGCTGGGGTGAAAGTTTTCTTCTTCTTGTTAACTGATCTTCAGATAACTTTCCTGGCACTTAGCTGTCTCATCAACTTACCATATGAATCAACCCTGTATCTCTAAATATGTTCGTGTGTGTATAATACGTTTTGAGGTGTGAAACTAATACTCTCTTGAAGACGTCTAAAATCCCTATTTGTAACCCCACAAGAACTGCCAACTTGCTTTTAAAATTAAATATTTCATAATCAGCTCAGTATCTCAAAATATTTATCTACATGTAACTTATTCGAAGCCCACTTAAACAGACGTGATTCTTGATTGATACACGACTGAGCGATTTAGCTACGCAGTAAGAGTATTCAGGGTGCCACTGGTAACCACTAATAAGCATCGATTCGGAGTTTGCTGGGCTGAGTTGCTCAGTCAGTAGATCGCTGGCCTTCTGAGCCCAAGTTGGCGGGTTCGATCTCGGCTCACTACGGTGGTATTTGAAGGTGCTGAAATACATCTGCCTCTTGTCGGATTTATTGTCACATAAACGAACTCTTGTGGGACGAAATTCCTGCACTTCGGCGTCCCCCAAAACTGTAAAAATAGTTTGAAGATGTGTTTTTAGAGTTTGTTTTACGTCGCACGAAGATACGTCTTATGCTGACGATGGGATAGGGCTAGAATGGGAAGGGAGCGTCCGTGTTCAGTGGCACTATGGTATAATATGTGCATACTGAGGAGCTGTTATGTCACATCGGCGATCAGGAGGCCTGTCCGTGCGCACTCTGTTTTGACTCTTCAGGCAGTAACTTTGCTCAGGTTAGAGGTTAACAGTGTTTTCAACAATCATTCTAGGGTACAACCATGCCACGCTGACGAGTATGTGCTCTTGTTGAATAACTGCAGCCATTTGAACGGGGTCGCATTGTGAGACTGCGGGAAGCCAGATGGATGTATTGACGGATTGCTGCAATATTGGGCACAATGGATCGGTGGTGTTTTACTGCTTTCAGCAGCGGTCTATACACTATCCACACACAGTAGACCAGACTCCGGACGTCCACGTAGTACAGATGCATGTCAAGGTCGACGGACTGTGCGAGCAGCTGTGGCTGACCGAACATCATGTTGCACCGGCTGTGTCACCAAGGACCATTGGGAACCATATTTCTACACCAATGTACGCTACACTGCACAGTTTTTGGTCCCCGTGCTACTGCCATTTCCTCGACAGGGAGGTGATGTGCTTTTTCAGCCGGACAATGCACGTCCACATACAGCCGCTGAGACGCAACGTGCTCCGCGTGGCATACAACTGCCCCGGCCAGCAAGATCACCGGATCTCTCATCAATAGAATACGTCGGAACTTACGTGTTGTCCAGAGAGGAATACACTCACAAAAAGACACGCACCAGAGATCCTCTATTTTTTTCGGCCGGGATGACGCCTCATCTGTAAATCGCACCTTGCCGAGCCCAAGCACAAAGGCTGACACCACAATTGGAAGTCGGCTATATTCGCTTGCGTCCTCGATTCTCTCCAAATGGCATCACCACTGCACTTCTCCCGACCGGCCCACATACTGCCTTCACGTCTTCCCGCACAGCTGATGGACCCAGCGCCTGCTCTGACTATGCCTGTTGCACCGCCGCTGACATCGTCTCCCGACACTTCTCCCGACCGGCTTACATATATACTTCTCGTCGTCCCGCCCAGCTGATGGAACCACCGCCTGCTCTGTCTACACTTCTTACACCGCCATTCGTCCCAGCTACTACCACCACTACCACCACCCCTATCACCACTACAGTCTTAGTTTCTGCCGTTTCTACCTTTCCTGCCACCACTACCATTATGTCTCAACCATTCCCTGTCATGACGTTTCCTCCTCTTACCACTCAACACCCTGTTCAACGGTCCGACACACACAGCAACCGCCTGTCGACGAAGCTGCAACTGATTCCTCTACTGTTCCAGAGCATCCACCATTGTCATCGCCGTCTGAATGCACTGCCAATTATACTTGTGTCGCCTGTGGTGTTGATCCTGCTCTTCCAGTCGAAGTCATCACTTCTGCCCTTCGTCAAGCTGGACTTTTTGTCACTGGGACCTCCAGGATATACAACTCCACTGGACCTACGTTTTTGGTACGTCTCCACTTCGCTACGCCTGAAGCCGTCAATCACCTGCTCACACATGGACTTCAACTCTTTGGCCGTACTTATCGTGTGGAACCATCTCGTTCTCCTCCTCGTCTTCAATCTCGTATTCCCTCACTCCGTCGGCGTCCCCGGCCTTCTGCATCTCCTCTTCACTCACCTCGACAATGTCTTTGGTTCACTCCACCCTCCCATAGCTCATTTTCCCCATCCCCGCCTTCAACCGATCTTTTCCGTCTTCTTTTAACCTCTCTTGCTACATTCTCCTCTACCTTCCATCTCATTGCCTTCCATCTTTTCCCCTATCACTCCATGTAACTCTGCATTGTACAACATGACTCTGTCTTTGTATCACTGTGTATTTATGTAACTAACAAAACACCAATAATGTTATGAATCAATATTTAAAAAAATAAAATATAACAAAATAAAAGGAACACAGAAAGAGGAAAACCAAGACGCCCCCAATCATATCTCCCATTTCCACTACCTCTATTTACCCTCTCCCACATAAAGCACATCATCTTTAACCCCCACAACTCTCTTGGCCAGAGAGTAGGTGTTCCCTACTAGGTGGGCCGCCTACCCCATCAGGGGAGGAATTAAAGCTTAGTTAGTTAGTTAGTTAGTTAGTTAGTTATCCAGAGGTCAGTAGATGCAGAGTGGGTTGTTGTCCCATAAGCTCTGTACTCTGACCGGCCAACCGAGCAGAGGAGAGGTGGTCACGGCTCTACCGTGGCTCTACGCCTCTGCATTCGGGAAACGGACCTAGTGCACAGTGCTGCAGTTCTCGCCTGGCCTCGCCCGTTGGCTGTCCTGAGAATGGTTTTCCGTGGTTTTCCATTCTCCTGCACTAAGGCGAATGCCGGGACAGTTCGTAGTATAGGCCACGGTCGTCTACCCCCTCACCTTCTCCGCACATCTCCTTCACCGTAACAAATCTCCCGGCCTGAGAGACGGCGTAACCGTCTAAGAGGCCCGCCTCCCCCTTCAGGGGAGGAATGAAAACGTTTCATAGTAATAGTTGTCCAGAGCCTGTAAGAACCACTACAGAATTGCAGCGTGCATGATTCTTGGGACAATTTATCGCAGGATGCCATTCAGCACCTTTATACGTATGATCGTTTGCATGCGCGAATATATACACTGTGTATTGATGCGACTGTTTGGGCACCCTTTACTGTGACATGTGTGTTTCATCTGGTCTGAATTTAGAATCACATACTCCTACAGTGATGAACTACCTGTCATATCGCTTGTAAATAAGATGACTTTGTCCTTGAGGATGTTGCATGTTCTTTTTTCGGCAGTGTATATTCATGGAGTTACTATCAAGGCCTCGATTTCCTCCCACATTTATGGGAATAACCTATAAACATATAATTAAACAACTCTAAACTCTCACAAAAAGATGCTTCCATACAGGAACGTAGTTCAATCTACCGAAAACAAAGACAATGTTTCCCAGACAAAGAATGTTAATTTTATGTACGTAATAACAAACAGAACTGAGCATTTTTATTGCACCTGATATTGTCCGAGAAGTTCTGAATTCGTTGCTCGTTCTTACTGCATCTTTCAAATGGCGTGAGATATCGTAGCCATCAATCCCGCGTACTCAGTGTGTGTGTGTGTGTGTGTGTGTGTGTGTGTGTGTGTGTGTGTGTGTGTGTGTATTACACAACGTAAGTGCCTACGGTATCTGTACCGGTATGGCTATTTTTAATAAATACTTGTTTCTTGAGCAGGAAATGCTGCAAAAATACAAATAAATTATGGTTCCAATGTACCTGGGTGAAGGTGTAGTCGGTCTCTGTAATGTAGTTGAAACACTTTGGGCACAGTCTCTCTCTAATGAGCTTCCATAGGATAGGCTTCCTCTAAGGGGATGTTCCCTTGCAGACATGGCAAAATATTGATGTGTATATTACGTTTTAATTCCGAATATTATAAAATCTAGTATTTGTCTAGGATCTTTAAACTGTACGCTTTAAAATGAGGAATCACTAATTGAATTATGATATACAGTACTTTCTAACACATTTCATTCACGAAAGCGGCATGTTAAACGGAGGGCATGATTATCTCAATGGCCTAGCTGCCGGCTTTTCACCTGGAGTGTTGAGGTTCGAGTCCTGATCGATTCAGGGTTGAGATTTTCATCTCAAGAAATACGCGACATTTAAAAGGGCATCCGGTCTTAAACCTCCATCCAAAACCATAATGAGCGGCTCCAGTGATTTCATAAATAACTTTGATAAGCTCGAAAAGGTTCATGTATATTAATAAAAAAATAGGTAGGGAGGATATGTTTGAGAAGGAGGCGGCTATGGTGTTGTATACTCGTGATTCCATCATGGCAATATATTGAAAACCATACGTCCCCATCACTATCATTTATTAAATTATTGCGAATTCTGTATTGCTTCGTTCTTCCATTGATCTGTAATAATTTCTCCATGTATTGATTTTATAATGTGTGATCTGAGAAATGAATCTAGTTTTCACTTCAAAGATAATTCTGTGCGCGGGATATATTTCTTGGTTAAATTTAAACTTACATTTTCTTTGTCTTTACAGGGAATAAGAGGGAACGCGACAGATGCATGCGAGGATCATGATCCGTGTCAACATGGAGGAATCTGTATCTCCACAGACAGTGGTCCAATCTGTGAGTGCCGGAACGTCGATTTCGAGGGAATTTTCTGCGAAAAAGGTAAGGGTATCACTGACTGTCTTATAACATATATGATTAATTATATAAAAAGGAATAGTTTTACATGTATTCAGTCTCTTTCCTGCAATTAAGTAGGCTATTATTAGCTTAACACATTAGGTTTCATGCAACAATGAGATGAGATTTAAGAGGGCAACCATTACAATCTGGAGAGGTGATCATAATATTCATTTCGAATCAAATCTCCTTTACCTCTCTCTGTATGAGAAAAAAGAGGTCTCAATTGTGTTGTCGAATATTACAGTGCTATACTGTCCAATTAGTTCGCTGAATGGTCAGCGTACTGGCCTTCGGTTAAGAGGGTCCCGGGTTCGATTCCCGGCCGGGTGGGAGATCTTAACCTTAATTGGTTAATTCCAATGGCTCCGGAGAGGTCTGGTGCAAGTCTTTTTCTAGTAGACGGCCTATTAAGCGACCAAACTCCAACTACCCAGATCACAAATTGTTCGGGCTACATGGGTTTAGAAATTAAAGGCAATACGGCCCCTCCCCAACCCTACCCTCCCCCTTTCCAGCGTATAAGTTAAAACAAAAGGTGAATCAAACCCACATTAATATCAACTACCGAAAAGTGTTTAATAGGGACAATCTGAGTACAGTTTCGAATAGGTTAGCATATGCTTTTGATCAGCTGGGTGTGTGTAGCGTATTGAACATTAGAAATCATCCTAGGTAGGGCCCTCATCTTCACAAACATCCTGGTCGCTTAATAGGCCGTCTACTAGAAAAAGACCTGCACCAGACCTCTCCGGAGGCCATACGCCATTATTTATACAGTGCTATAAAATATGATAGGGAAAATACAAGACGTTGCAATTGGAATTTAAGTCCGTGAGATTCTTCCTGTGTGTTTTCGTTTCTTCTTGAAGGGTCACATGTAAATTTTTTTCATTCATGCGCGTACATTTTTCTCTGCACGTGAAAGTAGACATTGTAGTTCCTATCTAGATTTACAAGTGCGTGTGTGTCCTGGCATACACGAAAGAATTGCTTAGACAAATTTCACACTCGTAAGGAGAAACAAATTAATACATGCCTAGTTAATAGTTCTGCTACAGAAAATGAAACCCATCATTTTCCTTATTTACTCAGACTTTCAAATGTGTAACAAATTCTGTTTTATGCCGTTGATCAGCTGAATTGTTTAAAGTTCTCATTTCTAATAAATGTTCTCCAGTAAAGCTATTTGTTTACGCTCCTTTCAATATAGAGAGGTGATTGTAATCAATGTCGATGTTATTCTTAGAAATGTATATCATTTAATATGCTTTCGGTTTAAATCGTACAGAAATTTTAATTGAGAGCTTCTAGAGATATATAGTGTATATAAAATATATAAACTTACTGATATAATATAACTCTTAAGTTATATTAACTGAGCCGATTTTCTTCTTCAAAAAATATAATTAAATGGATTTGTTTGTGCTGATGTGATCTTAAACAGGAATATGATAGCTGGAGAATTCTCCATATTTCTGACCCATATTTTTGTTACACCATTTATAGCGTTATATAAGGCCACCGCGGTTCAAATCATGGTCAGTACATGTGTTTTATTATTTTTAAATTAAAAGGCATAAGTGTATTCAGATTCACATCAATCTATAGGTCCCCTGGCTATGATAATGTTAACAATAGTCACATAACATTACAAGCACCGAGCGAGTTAGAATTGTTAGGAGCGCGCAGCTATGAGCTCGCATTCCGGAGATAGTGGCTTCGAATTCCCCTGTCGGCAGCCCTGAATATGGTTTTTCCGTAGTGTCTCATTTTCACACCAGGCAAGTTCTAGGGCTGTACATTAATTTCAGCCAGGGTCGCATCCTTCCAACTCCTAGCTATTTCCTATCCCATCGACGCCATGAGACCTTACTGTGTGGATGCGACGTAAGGCAACTTGTAAAAAAAAAAAAAAAAAAAAAAAAAAAAATACGAGGTTGCTTAATAATGCTATTTTTAACTTTTCAGTCAAACATTTTTCTCTGGGATCTTCTTACTGTGTATATGTAAAACATTAACAATCATACAGTTTCATGGATTTTAATACATCCAACATTATCGCTTATATTTATTCAGAGTTGCAAGCACTTTGTAATTTCAGTTAGTATAATGTTTTACTGTTTAGTATCACGCACACAGGATAAATAACTCTATTCACAATGAATCAAGGATTATAAAATCTGTTGTTTTGAGCACTCCATTTTGATGTACAGGATTTTGTTGTTGTTGCCCCTTCATACAAGGGGATGGAGATATCTTTGTCAACAGCTGTGTGTACTTAACGTGAGTGATCTATCTATGATGTCTTGTGCGGCTGTGTGCATAACTGGAGATACGAATGGGAATAAACCATCGACTGAAAATGAATTCGAAAGTAATGGAAAACTGCTTATAGTATGGCACGGAATGTAATTGAAACCTGCTATTCTGGTCAGTTGTATTAGCTAATACTGTGTGTAATTCATTGCGGTCCCTCATACTGGTCTTGAATTCCTGGGAGAGGTGAATATCAGACCCATTTAGCAAGTCGCTACTATGCTAACCACTAGGACACACCAGTGAACAACAATGGCCCAAAATATTATTCGTCTGGCTACAGTCACCTTATAAACACACTGGACAAAAAATAAGATACCCCTGGAGAAATCATTACAAGTATAATTTAGGCCTTATACTTTGTAACTCCGCCTTTGGACTTGATTACCGCCTGGATTGGGTTAGGAAGTGAGTTCACAATGTCATACAGGTACTTCTCATCCAGATTAACCCACTCGCTGAAGATTTGATCTCGCAACTCAACAAATTGCAGGGATACTGATGTCGGCGTTTTACTCGCCATTCCAACATGTCCCACAGATTTTCAGTGGGGTGCAAGTCAGGTAATTTTGCAGGCCAATCGAGATGTAATAGGGTGGGGAAGTGTTCATAAAATCAGTCACATATGCGTCCAGCTCGATGAACTTTGTTGTTGTCACCTTGAAAATTCGGGGTATCAACTTGCATACTCATCATGCAGATGTTGACTAAAAGGCAACACCAGATCATCAGCAGTGTTTAAATAAACATGCTGGTTCATGTTATTGGTCACCTCAATGAGCGGTCCCAATACGTGGTGCGAAAAATGCCCCGAAAACATCACAGACCCACCTCTGGCTTGACCCTGACCTTGCACACATCCAGGATGAAATGCTTCATTTGACTTTCGGTGTACTTGATGACGCGCGTCATTGCAATACAGGCAAAAACGTGATTCATCAGACCACATTGCGGTCCACCATTCAGCTACTGTCCACGTTAGATTGAAGACGCGCATTTTCATGTTCCTCTGTGAGCAATGGCCTCTTGCGAGGCGACCGACTCCAAATGTTCATTGCATGCAGTTACCGCCGCAATGTTCTCTCCCTGACAGGCTGGGGTGGACCTTCATTCACTGACTGCAGCAATTCCTGTCGGTTTTGGAAGGGATTTTGATTCACAAGCCGTGAAACGCGTCTCCGGTCCCTCTCAGTCAGGATCTTTCTCCGACCACAATTCTGACGTTGTGTTTCTTGTCCTGGTGTAGTACACCACTACTTGTAGACACGTTAAACAGTCCGTTGCGAAACACCAAAAAGTACAGCAACTTCACGCACCGTATGGCCATGGGCACGGCCAAACACGATTGCTCCTTTTTACAACTCTGTCACATCCTTATATCTACCCATGTTGACGTAAACTGTCCGCTTGAAGCATCAATATTTCACTGATCGCTACTGCCTTATGCTCACGTAGAGATAGTATGCGTGGAGTTGAGTATGGAACTCGTTCGCTGCGCATCTGTACAACCGAGCTCGATAGCTGCAGTCGCTTAAATGCGGCCAGTATCCAGTAATCGGGACATAGTGGGTTCGATCCCCACTGTCGGCAGCCCTGAAGATGGTTTTCCGTGGTTTCCCATTTTCACACCAGGCAAATGCCGGGGCTGTACCTTAATTAAGGCCACGGCCGCTTCCTTCCCATTCCTAGGCCTTTCCTATCCCATCGTCGCCATAAGACATATCTGTGTCGGTGCGACGTAAAGCAAGTAGCAAAAAAAAAAAAAAAAAAAAAAAAAAAAAATTAGCATCTGTACAGGCTTAGCGATCTATCTGTGTGTGTGCACTAGGGTGACTAACATTTGGTCCAGTGAGCTTATTATTGTAAATACTATAGATGTCAAATGAAGAATTATTCGCGAATATGTGCTGTTCATTGTCCATTTATAAGTCTGCGTCTAAAAATAACACGGACCAGCCGAGTTGGCCGTGCGGTTAGGGGCGCGCAGCTGTGAGCTTGCATTCGGGAGATAGTGGGTTCGAACCCCACTGTCGGCAGCCCTGAAGATGGTTTTCTGTGGTTTCCCATTTTTACACCAGGCAAATGCTGGGGCTGTACCTTAATTAAGACCACGGCCGCTTCCTTCCAACTCCTAGGCCTTTCCTATCCCATCGTCGCCATAAAACCTATCTGTGTCGGTGCGACGTAAAACAAATAGCAAAAATATAACATAGTTCGCTAATAGATTATGTTGTTTACAATCAGGGCACTAAAAGCTAATACTGTAAGGCAAGTCGACTATGAAGATAAACAGGTATTCATGTGGACAACTCGGTGTCATATTTACACGCAGTAGACCACACGCATACGCTTCCTATGGTGGATGAGAGAAACAGTCAGTTTGCTTCCAGCAGTTGAATATTTTGTAACAGACGTGAACAAAAGGGATGAATAAACAAGGAAGAAACTGAAGCAGAAAGGCAACCAGAGTAAGCAGTTTCCTAACGGACAGATCTTTCAAAGGCGTAGTGGTATTAATAAGCAGACAAGTAGTTCAGTTACAGCATCTGCATGTTTCATGAAACTAGAATTTATCACAACAGCATAACAGGATACGATTCTCTGTCTAGTCCAATCCAAAGAAAAAGACGCAACAAAATAGAATATTCTTCTTTTTCTACCGTTTTTCCACACTTGTGAGGTCGCAGGTGAGAACTGGGTAGAACATAAGGATTTAGCCCTATTTTACGGCCGGATGCCCTTCCTGACGCCAACCCTATATGGAGGGATGTAATCACTATTGCGTGTTTCGGTGGTGGTTGGTAGTGTGGTGTGTTGTCTGAAAATGGAGAGGAGAGTGTTGGGACATACACACAAATACACAGTCCCCGAGCCAGAAGAATTAATTAGAAGCTATTAAAATCCCAGACTCTGCCGGGAATCGAACCCTATAATTATATTAAGGTACAGTAAACCTGGATCGGAGTGTTCCAAGGATTGCCGCTGAAGAAGCACAGGCAATAGGGAGGCACGTTACAGCACAAACGATAAGACTGTTGAAATAAACACCCAGCTTACCAGGACATGGTCAAAACATATAGGACCTGCTGAGGAGATGTTACGTATAGAAAAAAATGTCAACCGGACAAGAGTGGGTTCTGTACCCCATTCTGTGTCGAATGCCGTACGGAATGATCTGTCGTGGCGTAGATCATATTTGTTCTGTTGGAAAGGATCTGAGCTGTTCACGCCCTTCGTGACCTTTCCCTTTCTATTTATGACAACCTTATTCTTCAAACGGTCGGATATCTTCCATTTTCCTTCTAATTAGTATTTCCTGGTGTGAAAATGGGAAAGCACGGAACACCAACCTCAAGGCTGCCGACAGTGGGGTTCGAACCCACTATCTCTCGAATGCAAGTGGATGGCTAGGTGATCAAGACCATACAGCCACTTGCTCGGTTAATTAGTGTTAAGAGAGGATGGTTTCCACATGCACTTCCTCTTAAAACGATAGTATTCTTCTTCTCCTCCTGTGTGGGAACAACAAACTTATGGAACTGTACAGACTAGCACAAAGCCCGAACATGAATTCCACAGAACACTTCTGGTTAGAATTCGAATGTTGACTAACCTCCAGACTCCAACTACCCAGATCACAAATTGTTCGGGCTACATGGGTTTAGAAATTATAGGCAATACGGCCCTCCCCAACCCCCCTCCCCCTTTCCAGCGTATAACTTAAAACAAAAGGTGGATCAAACCCACATTAATATCAACTACCGAAAAGTGTTTAACAGGGACAATCTGAGTACAGTTTCCAATAGGTTAGCATATGCTTTTAATCAGCTGGTGTAGATATTCTGTTTTAGTTATTCTATTGTACTCACTGGACTTAAATCTCAACGAGACCTGCCCCATTGTTACTGGATGTTTGGGACCTACACCTTTGAAAAAAGTGTATCGCCTTGCAGGGATAGCACCTCCCGATATCCGCTGTGAAGTGGCAGCCAAGAAAGAAAAGAGAAAGATGTTGACATCTGAAGCCCACCCTTTGTTTGGATATGAGCCACCACGCCAGCGGCTTAAGTCTAGGAAAAGCTTCTTGAGAGTAACTGAGACACTTGCAGGAATAGCGCAGCAAGCAAGAATTCAAGAATGGCGCACTAGGAGTCAAAATACGAGTGTCAGTCAGTGGATGACCCCAAAAGATGAACGCCCTCCTGGCCATGTTACAGATTGGGCGAATTGGAGAGCACTGAACAGACTGCGCTCTGGTGTTACGCGCTGCAGGATCAACCACAAGAAATGGGCTTTTGAAGTGGGCAGTATCTTGTGTGTATGTGGAGAAGAGCAGACCACAGCCCATTTGCTGCAATGTAGTTCATGCCCATTCAGTTGCACAACAGAAGACCCGGTTAAAGCGAAGCCAAATGCATTTGATGTCGAAAGGTTTTGAGCTCATATAGTTCGTCACTGAATAATTTATATTATGATTAATGTGTTATGTTCTTTCCTCACATTTAATTTAAAACATATGTATACTTCTGACACGATATATATATACTGGACTTAAATTCGGAATACATTTTCGTTGCGTCGGAAATCAAACCCATGACCATGCAATTGACAATTATTGAGCACACTATCCATTATACAACGTGTAGATCATAAGCCGCACTCTCACTGACATTTCTGTGGTATAAACCACATTCTGCCTACTGTCAAATGACGACGACGATGACGAAAACATTTCCATTCCCCTCCCTGAAGAAGTGGGGTAGGCCAACTATTGAGTTATTCCCACTCTTTACCCAGGAGATGTTTGGGGGCGGGTGGGTTTTTATGTTGAGAAGAAGTGTGAAAGAGAGTGGTTTTGGAGTACGGTAGTGGGCGGGATCACTTCGTTAAGTCTGCATTTGTTGTCATTTACAGTAATAATTAATATTATGTACGTATTTGCGTGAATTAGGATTGAGAATTTCTTGATGTTATAGGACGGGATAACCATTAAATTTACTCCTATAATTTTACGACTGACTTTAGTCAGTGAATATTAGAATAATATGTTGAAGTTTTGCTGATCTGTTTCTGTATAGCCTACTTAAAATGTTAGAGACAAATAACATGTTGCTTTCTCAGGGAGGGTAAACACATTGCATAATTAAGAGTGGAATATTTTCGTAATGCTTGCAATTTCTGTCGTCTCTTAGTTTAAACTGACAATAGTGTGTGTCGTCGATTTGTTTCTACATGAGGGGTGATAGTTTCTTCTCATTCTCATCAGAGACATAAAAACTTTTCCTTTTGAGGAAGTATGTAAGAGAGAACCGTTATAGAGAGAAATGAGCTGGAAAGGTGGCGATATCTATGTAGCAGAAAGCGAGAAGTCGATCCAGAAATGTTCTTATAGATCGCTATGATTTCTTAAAGAAAGGAAAACTGGAACGGGAAGAGAGAGAGAGAGAGAGAGAGAGAGAGAGAGAGATTTTAGATATTACAGGGTACCAACCTCAGTAACACAATATCTTCTCCCCACCCGTCTTGTATTTCGACGTGAATCAGACCGCGCTTGGCAGTCTGCCATATTTCTTCCGTTCCTCCCGAATGTAATAGCTAGGGGTTGTATGCTGTGATCTCCGCTTCCTCTCTCAGGATAAGACTTCTTCTACCTCAACGTCCAACTTGTACAGTTTCAATGTATATGATAAGACTAGTTTCTTCCTTCTTTGTTGAAGTCTGGCTTTAACAAATCATCCGGGTCGCAGTATCTTGATTTCGTTGCATACTCCTTACAAAGAATGAGAACCTCCTCCCCACCCCCAGGCCCTCTCAATCTCGCACGGGCACACTGTTCATCTTTCTTGTACGATGCTTCCGACAAGTTCTCATTTTAAGCAAATGTCATGCCATGTACTCATTCTTTGCTTGATAAAGCTTTCTTCTTCTTATTTCCTTGTACTGATGGCAGCAGAGTGCATTTTTCATATTACATACGACTTCTCAGTATTGAAGCAGTTATGAGAGTTCTTGAATACACCTTTTTGTTTTTTCTTCCTGACTGTTTTTCCGAGTTATTCTACATCTTGTTTCTTTGATACTTCTCTTTATGTCTGTCTGTCTGTCTGTCTGTCTGTCTGTCTGTCTGTCTGTCTGTCTGTCTGTCTGTCTGTCTGGAGGATGATTAGATCCTCAATAAAACTTATGCGGTTATAAGGAAATCACAAAAAGCGATGGCAGCGCCAAAGTGAGTCATACGTGGCAGGATAATGAGTGAGGTTGTTTGCCATTGCTTTCGTCACTTGTCCCACACGACCAGCCCTATTAGTATCCCTGTGACTTTCAACTTTATATTACGTAAGTTGCTTTACGTCGCACCGACACAGATCGGTCTTATGGCGACGATCGGACAGGAATACTGGATACTGGCCGCACTTAAGAGACTGCAGCTATCGAGCTTGGTACTTACAACTTTAGGAACAGGAAAAGACGGTGAAAACCAGTAAACTTCCCCTGATTTCCTCTCTCTCT
The DNA here is from genome assembly GCF_040414725.1 of Anabrus simplex. Classification (NCBI taxonomy): domain Eukaryota; kingdom Metazoa; phylum Arthropoda; class Insecta; order Orthoptera; family Tettigoniidae; genus Anabrus; species Anabrus simplex. Next base: position 466,909,884 of record NC_090265.1, on the reverse strand, counting down.
AGTTATATGACTTGGTATTTCATTACAAATGCATATATGGCGATGCATGTATGTATGTATTTATGGCGATGTGAGTGAGGCGGCTCAGCGCTGATTTTCAAGCCATTGTCAGCGAGGCCCATCCCGGCTCATTCTAGTGGTACTTGAAGGTGCTCAGATATGCCAGTGTCGTGTTGGTACATTTACCGGCACGTAAAAGAATTCATGCGGGACAGAATTCCGATACCTTGGGGTCTGTGAAAAACCGTAGATGTAGTAAATGTGACATTACAGAAATAACATTTAATTATTATATTAGCTAGGTACTGAAACGGTGTCTTAAAGATCATATGTACCTAGGTATATTAACATGTACTGAGCGAGTAGCTGCGTGGTTTGAGTCATGTAGCTCTCAGCTTGCATTCGGAAGATAGCGGGTTCGAACACCACTGTCGGCAGCCCTGAACATTGTTTTCCGTAGTTTCCCATTTTCACACGACGCAAATACTGGTGCGCTGTCCTTCATTAAGCCCACGGTCTCTTCCTTTCCACTCCTAACCCTTTCCTATCCCATCGTCGAAATAAGACCTATCTGTATCGGTGCGACGTAGGTGTACTGCAAATTGTAAAAATAAAAAAATAAAAAACAGAAAAAAGGAAGTATTAACATGTGTGTATAATTATGTAAATTTACTCAGGGTGGATTCTTCTTCTTAATCTTCTTACCCACCAGGGTTGGCTTTTCCCTCGGACTCAGCGAGGGATCCCACCTCTACCGCCTCAAATGCAGTGTCCTGGAGCTTCAGACTCTGGGTCGGGGATACAACTGGGGAGGATGACCAGTACCTCCCCCAGGCGGACTCGCCTGCTATGCTGAACGGGGGCCTTGTCGGGGGATGGGAAGATTGGAAGGGATAGACAAGGAAGAGGGATGGAAGCGGCCGTGGCCTTAAGTTAGCTACCATCTCGGCATTTGCTTGGAGGAGAAGTGGGAAACCACGAAAAACCACTTAGAGGATGGCTGAGGTGGAAACCGAACCCACCTCCACTCATTTGACCTCCCGAGGCTGAGTGGATCCCGTTCCAGCCCTCGTACCACTTTTCAAATTTCGTAGCAGAGCCGGGAATCGAACCCGGGCATCCGGGGGTGGCAGCTAATCACACTAACCACTACGCCACGGAAGCGGACAAAGAGAGGATTCATTAGTTTAAATAATTAGATCGATCACAAATTCTAGCCGTATCAAAATTTGTAATTGATACGTGAGCTTCACATCTCGAAGTATGCGAGGAATTAATTCCGAATTTCAGTTACACTTAAGCATTGTAACCTCAGTACTAACTTTTGATTAATTTACTATAACAACTTAATCCAATTCAGCTATAACAGTATTTTTTCTGCCAGTAAATATGCTAGCACAACGTTGGCGTATTCGAGCATCTGCAAATACCACAGTACTTAGCCGCGATCAAACCGCCAACTTAAGCTCTGAAGGTCAGCGCTCTACCGTCTGAGCTAATCTATCAGAGCTTGTGTGAATCAAACATCTTCGATACCACCCTTGATCAACGCATCACTGTCACCCAGCGCTGCGAGTTCTGTGTTTTGAACAATTATCATGCTTACTAGGAGCCGAATGGATTTATCTACCGACACCTGTGAAAACCTCGTAAGTGGGATTTTCCCTAAAATTGAGATATTTGGACCAAAGATTGAAAACCTGCTGCTCAACGGAAAAAAAAAAATAAGAACTATATTTCATTCTAGTGACCATTTAGTAAACCACGTATATCTGTTTAGGCTTACATTGGTGCGAAATTCTTGTTGTTCGTTGATAAGTATACATTTTAGAGTTTGCCGTAATTCTTTTTTAATAAAGTTAAACAACTAGTGAAAGATTACTTAGTAAAATTACATGTAGAAGACACCAAAATTAAATCATATTTTCAAGTAAAAATTTAATTATTCTCGCCTTTCATGCAATATGAGTTACACTAGTGTCTCTGAAAATGTATTGAAATATACCAGGTGGCCATCTAGCGACGTAATTTGTATGCTTAAGTGTCCCACATGCACTAATGATGAACGGGATGCGTAATCGCTACAGTGCGCTATATTTCGGATTGTATGTAACAAATAGCAGTCATTTTACTGAACACGTTCCGTAAAAGGGTGCATTTTGTAAATATGCCAAAGATGCAAAGAAAAAAGTGCTTAATAGTTCATTTCTTTATACACGTACAGAAATTCCAATGCACAAAATAGTTGCTTTTATGAAACAAAATCTAATATGGATTGTAGCTTTAAAACTTAGAAAGTAAAAATGTCACGCTTGGATATGCCACATTTCCTTCTACTACTATTCATAAGAAACCAGCTTGAAAGCATGTCCCTGATGCAGTGTCTGCATGGACAAGTATTTACATCTCAGGTATTAGTACATCACAGTCTACTAGAAAAAGACCTGCGCCAGGCCTCTCCGGAGGCCGTACGCCATTTATTAGTTACTGCATCACAGGCCTCACGAACTCATTGTTGTAATTGTTCAGAAAGTTGTGGCTCTGTTTCTTGATGTTCACTACAAGTGTCGACAACGACCTATTCACCGTTCAGAATATCGTGCAACAAGATGTTCCCTAAAGGTTCGAAAGTGGTGAGGTGGTGCACCATCATGTTCGAACCAATGTTGCGGTATTAGCTGCAGTAGAATATCCTGGAAGGCTTTCTAGAGACAAGCTGGTCTCTAGAAATTCCACATAACTCCTACCTGTGAAGCTAGGAGCTTTAAAAGTAAGCCAAATCATGTCTCCCAGAATACTGCACCGCATATTAACACACACACACACACACACCTCTGGAGTTGCGTATGCTATGCTCGAACCCAATGGGGTTTTCTGCTGGAGCGCAATACTGAAGTGAGTGTTGACGGTGGAATAATTTGAAATCTAACATTCAGCACTCCACAGGACATTCCTGGTAAATGTGAGTCTTACTATAATGAAGCGGCCATTCTTCGACAATGTGTTACCCTGTGATGAAAATCATCTGCATAGAGTTGTTGATGTAGGTGCACCTTGTGCAGGTTTCATTCTCCCTCCTTCAGAATTCTTTGTATTGACGCTCATGCCACCCCTGTCCGACTCGTTGGCTGAGTGGTCAGCGTACTGGCCTTCGGTTCAAAGGGTCCCCGGGTTCGATTCCTGGCCGAGTCGGCGATTTGAATCGCTTCTGATTAATTCTTGTGGCTCGGGGACTGGGTATGTGTCCGTCCCAACACTATCCCCATATTCAGACACTACTAACCACCACAGAAACACGCCATAATGATTACATCCCTCCATATAGGGTTGGCGTCAGGAAGGGCACCCAGCAGTAAAACAGGGCCAAATCAATATGTGGAACGCAGTTCTCACCCGCGACCCCACAGGTGTGGGAAAAAGCAGTTGGAAAAAAGAAGAAGAAGACGCTCGTGGCACCCCTAGCTCATCTGCAGTCTACTTTACCCTAAGTAACATGAAACATGTCCGGCCAGCGGTGTAGGGGGCAACTCGTCCGCCTGTCATCCGGTGGCCTACATTTCATTAGGCCGTTCTTCATTTCCAGAATATAAGTTCCCATAAATGACCTTGTAAGGGAAGATTGAACATTTTGTGTATTCGAGCCGTTTCCAGTGAAGAATATTCAAGGTGTTTATGAAATAATTTTCAAAGCTTCCAGGCTGAAATCTTGGAATGAAAATATAGTAGGGCAGACTGTGCAAGTTTCATATCTCGCATATCTTATAATAATAATAATAATAATAATAATAATAATAATAATAATAATAATAATAATAATAATGACTGCTGGTCATAGGAGGAGAGGGTTGCGGGAGGAAAATTGGTCAGAATCGAAGATGAAATAGGAAACGAACACTGAGCAGTGTATATTTAAATACATGCCTACTTTCTTTTTACTTTTCTTTTTCTACCTCTTTTCCCACATCTGTGGGGTCGCGGGTGAGTTCTGTGTCACACATGTAGATTTCACATTGTTTTACGTCTGAATGCCCTTTTCCTGACCCCAACTATTGCGTGTTTCTGTAGTGCTTGGTAGTGTAGTGTGTTGTCTGAATATGAATAGGAAAGTGATGGGACAAACACAAACACCCAGTACCCGGGTCAGAAGAATTAATCAGAGGAATCGAATCCGAGACCCTCTGAACCGAAGGCCTCAACGCTGACCATTGAGCCAATGAGTCGGACAAATAAATGCCTACTAGCTTGAGTATACCTACATTTGTGCTAATTGTGTATATTTTGTTCTTAGTTAAAAATCACACTGATAAAATTTTCAACGTGAAAAGTATTTATAACTCGCCGCGATGAACGGCTCAGATGGTAGGGCGCTGGCTTTCTGAATACAACTTTGTCCAGTGGTGTTGCTTGAAAGTGTTCAAGTACTACAACGTCTCACCGGTAGATATGCTGGTACGTTAAGAAACACCTAGTGGAGGACACAGTTCTGACATACCAGCGTCTCCTAAACTGTAAAAGTATTTAGTGGGACGAAAAATCGAATATTATTATTATTATTATTATTATTATTATTATTATTATTATTATTATTATCTATATAATAAAATGAAGTGTGTGTGTGTGTGTGTGTGTGTGTGTGCGTGCGATGCCTAGCCAAATCTACAAGCACGCAGAGGTCTGAATAGGTAGCTGGAAGGGGGTCCGAATGCACCCCGAAGCCGGATTTTAATTTTCGCTTGCGTTGATGCGTTATGAACGAAAAACCGTCGGAAATCGTGTGTTGGGATATGGCAATCCAACATGCTGTCACTAATATTAAATACTAGCTGTTACCCACGGCTTCGCTCGTGAGTATTTTGTAATTTGATAAAAATTAATTGTTCTTCAATACTGCACTAAGACTACCTAAAAATCCCTAAAGTTGAAAAGATCACGGAAAAATTTCATTTCATTTACCCCAGAACCTTTTTTGTAAACCGCGTTTATGGCATTGCCTTTTGGGACTAAGATGACCGGGCTACTGGCAGAGCTAAATCTGGAACATGCGACGTGGAACTCTACATGTGAGAAACGGGTTTCTTTAGTTCTAAATGAGACTCCAAATACCAGTTTTCACGTCTGTAACATCTTAGTTTTTGAGAATGACGTTGCCATGGTTACGGCAGTTCATTTCTTTATCCGATTCCTAGAGCAGGGGTAGTGTGGTGCCAATATCTCCACAACGGTTGGTTTTAGGGCCTTAAAACATGGTTTTCGGGCCCGTAGGGCTCACCGAGTTTTGTTCTTTGCGTCAAGGAGCTTAAATTGAGCTTTGTCTCGTCCTTGTACGACAAATTCGATATTTATTCTATATTAGCCAACTATTTTTATATCTACCCCCGTCCCCCCCCTCCTCGAATTGTTTTGAAAATAAAATACAGCCCATGTTACTCACTGGCAATGAGCTTTCTATAGGTGAATTAATTTTTTTAAATCGGTTCAGTAGTTTCTGAGTCTATCCGTTACAAATATACAAACTTTTCCTCTTTATAATATTAGTATCCCCCTGTGGGTGGGGGCGGTAGAATAACACCCACGGTATCCCCTGCCTGTCGTAAGAGGCGACTAAAAGGGGACTCAGGGGCTCTGAACTTTGGAGCGTGGGTTGGCGACCACGGGGCCCTCAGCTGAGTCCTAGCATTGCTTCCACTTACTTGTGCCAGGCTCCTCACTTTCTTCAATCCTATCCGACCTCCCTTGGCCAATTCTTGTCCTTTTCCGGCCCCGACGCTATTAGGTTTGCGAAGGCTAGGGAGTCTTTCATTTTCACGCCCTTCGTGGCCCTTGTCTTTCTTTGGCCGATACCTTCATTTTTCGAAGTGTCTGACCCCTTCCATTTTTCTCTCTGATTAGTGTTATATAGAGGATGGTTGCCTAGTTGTACTTCCTCTTAAAACAATAATCACCACTACAACCTTATAATATTAGTATAGACATAGATTCACTGTCGCTAGGCAACATAAATAAGATAGGTAATAGAAGTCAAGGGGCCATTTTAAGTCCATGGTGTATGAAGCCATTTTCAGTCCCAAATACGAGGAGCCACATTCAGTCAGTCCGTGTTATCTGAAGTATTTGATGTATATGTACGATGCACAACCAAATCTACGGAACGCAGAGATCTAACGATGTGTTTTCACAACGACATGAAAAATGTAGGCGAACAAACGCTTATTTTCTCAGTATATGCCGTAGATAGGATCTGGAAAAGGTGCTGTGTTATGGAATATGGTCTTTGAGAAAGCGTAAAAAGTGATAATGCATAAATAACTCTATGGCAAATAAATAAATAAATAAATAAATAAATAAATAAATAAATAAATAAATAAATAAATAAATAAATAAATAAATAAATAAATAAATAAATAAATAAATAAATAAGACAATTCGTGATGCGGCGCATTTAAAGGACTGTTGAGGTATTAAAACAGAAGAGAACAACCAAGATATGAGCAGTGCAAAACAGATCAGGTAATAATAATAATAATAAATATAATTCAATAATGCCGTTAAGATGAGCAGTTCATGACTGAATAACGGAGTCGAGTCGAGCTGTTTACCTCAGACAGTAAACGCGATATTTCAATGAGCTCAGGTACGAAGCCTCAAGGCGGTAGATTTACGGGCACCTAAAACAACGGCTGCGAGACAAAATTACGCCACCTCGGCGTCTCCGAAAACTTTAAAGGTACTTATGGGACATAAAATCAATAGTATTACTGTTTAGTTGATGGGGTTCTGTTTCAGATCTTCAAATTACACACACAGCACAGCACACTGCCAATCACTGCAGAAACATGTAATTATTCAATACATCCTTCATCACAGGGTTGGTGCCATGAAGGGCATTTGGTCATAAAACCAGGTCAAGTCCACTCCCTAAGTCTCTCAAACCTAACAACGTCGGGGTCGGATGAGATTAAGAAATGGACATATATGCTGTGTTTAGGAAGCTATGAAAATTAAAAATTTGGCTAGGTCTCGCAAGCTAAATACTGTCTGTATCGGAAGACTGCACGGGTTGACTGAATGAGGTCCGATAGAATGATGAATGTAGTGAAGCTGGTAGAAGTACATGGAAGCAATGCCAGACATGGCTAGGGGCCCTGCGGTCTCAAGTTTAGAGCCTAGGCTTACCCCTGTTAGTAGCCTCTTACAACAGAAAGGGAATATCGTAGACATATCCTACACCGCAACCAACGGGCACAGGTTGTTGCACAAGTACTCTCAAAGGGTAACAAAAATTACAGCCATAAGTAACGAAAAGCGTAACATCTAAGAAACTACAGCAAGAAGAATATTCACAAATTATAGCGCAATTTAAAAGGCTGTGGTATAGTTCTCTACACTTGTGTGAATTTCTCATTGAACTGCTCTAAGTTTTATTACCAAATCACAACAATGAGCCACTTGGAGATAGGCAAAATATAGAGTAACATAGAGAGGCGGAAGCGCTGCCTAGCTGAACCTAACCGCCATTTTACCAGTGGTCAAGTAAGCTAGCGGAAGTGATTCCCGAATGAAGAAAACTGTTGAAAATAACGCATTATAAAATGACAGGTGCAAAATTAATGACTGTCAGCCGAAAGCTTAGAGCATTAATGATAATAGATAGCGAATACCGCCACTTCATCCATGTTGCGGCGTGAGGCCAACATCACGATCACATGATTGTAGGGTATTTCGAAAGTTATCTAAGGAAAATCGTCGTACAGTAACATATGAACTCACCGCGAAATCGGATCAAGAGCGTTAGCCTCGACGGCTGTTGTGCTTAAGTGTAAATTACAATTTAAAAAAAAACCATAGACATAAATGAGTATTTAGGACGGAAATCCTTCAAACGAAAGGAACCTACGATAGGTCTCAACCTCATTCCTCCACCAAGCGAGTTGGCCGTGCGGTTAGGGTCGGGCTACCTGTCAGCTTGCATTCTGGAGATAGTGGGTTCGATTCCCACCGACGGCAGCTCTGAAGATGGTTTCCCGTAGTTTTCCATTTTCACACCAGGTAAATGCTGGGGCTATAACTTAATTAAGACTACGACCGCTACCTTCTCAATCCTAGCCCTTTCCCATTCCTCCCTTGCCGAAACCTTCGAAGTGTTGGTGCGACATTAAAATACAACCCAACTCATTCTGATCATATTTTTAAACGTATTGCGTTCCCATGTGTACCACTATAATTCTTTAATGTTATAATTTATTATATTTTAGGGGACATATCATTTTGTACAATTACCTTAACATATTGAGATTACTAGCTGTAATATTACCTTGAAAGTTGTCCATTATGATGTGAAACCTTATTTTAAATATTAATGTGACTGACATCTACAATAAACACTTCATAAATTTTACAAACAGCAGTAAAACACTGTATTTAGCATACTTGGTGGACGTTTGACTGAACTGGCCTATATCAAACCAATGCACAAGCTCAGTGCACTCCGATTAATACAGTCATACGCTGAGCATACGCCTGGCATTCTTGAAGGTGAGAATCTAACTTTTCACTTTTTACAAATTTATGACGTTCAGGCGCCACATACAATCTCCCTGTCACCTGATCATATGTTCTCACGCCAACTCGCTTTCTTTTGACAACTTGAAACATTGCTGCCCTTTATGAACTTGCTGATGTCAGATATACAGCTCCCTCTGTGTGTGTTTTATTTTAGTTTCGGAAAACGTGTGTTGGGTTATGGCAATCCAACGTGCTGCCACCAGCATAGATTCACCATCGTTAGGCAACGTACATAAGATAGGTAATACAAGTCAAGGAGCCATTTTAAGTCCATGGCGTAGGAAGCCATTTTCGTTCTCCGACACGAGGAGCCAAATTCAGTCCGGAAGTGTTTGTGTGTATTTGTGTGATGGCCAGCCAATCTACGACATGCAGAGATCTGAAAGTTTTGTCATAGGTCGGTACAGCATTCACCGATCACGCATGACTGTGTCAAAAGAAATTCTTGCTCCAAGAAATGAAGATGTCAGCGTCATCAACAAGCGACTTTTACAAAAATTACCTGGTGTTGTACAAAATTTCCAGTTCATCGACACAACATGTAATACAGATGAGGCTGTCAACTACACTACAGAGCTTCTGAGCAACTTGGAGTCACCTGGAGTACCACGAACATCTTGGAGTGGACGATTGTGGCACCGATTATCCTTCTCAGGGATATGAATCCTCCTTCCCTCTGCAAAGGAATATGACTGTCAGTCAAGAAACTGATGCCGAATATACTGAAGCCACCATCATGACTGGTTATGCCGCGGGTGTAAATATACATTCCTCGGATTCAAATGATCTCTTCGGATATACCGTTTCAATTTAGACATCTGCACTTCCCCCATTTGTTTCAGTCTCGATATTCACATCAACAAGGCACAAAGGCAATCGCTTAAAGTTGTAGGACTGGATCATCGGTAACTGTGCTTCTCTTATGGTCAACTGTATCTGGGTTGTTCAATGGAATGGCAAACACACTATACAACTTAGCTCCAGATGGAAGGAAAATTAACGTAGTTTATTCGGAAGCTCTGTTATATTATTCTAATATTCTTTGTACCAACCGCTAACCCGGTACGTCTTAAGCATTGGATTTACAATATTTTTAAAAACAAAAAATGTAATGAATGTAATTTATGTAAAAACTATGGGTGTTAATACATATTTTAAATCTGCTCTTAAATAAATGGCTTTTTAAAACATATATCTGTTGAATTAATAATCGCGGGTGAAGCCGCGGTTACATGCTAGTTGTTATTATTATAAGAGATGCGAGATATGAAACTTTCATAGCCTGCCTTACTACATTTTAATTCCAAGATTTCAGCCTGAAAGTTCTGAAAATTATTTCAAAAACACCCTGAACTAATTCTTCACTGAAAATGGCTCGTATACACAACATTTAAAACCTTCCCTTACTAGAAAAATATCTGAGGTAAATGTGATCGCAGAAACACTGGAAAATTCACGAATTATTTATTCTGAAGTCTGCTGGTCACTTAACGTACAGTAATACGTACAGTAATACATTTGCGATTGGCTGCACACATTTATTTTCTTTCTACTTGCTACAGATCATTCAAATATTTCATCACAGTTATCATAAAGCTTTATGTCAAGTCCCTATACCTCACTTTTATAGATGTCAATATGAAATCGCAGTAAACCTGAACACCTGCATCAAAAGGCCAAAAATATCTAAGAGCTCAATAAATTCCTCAGTAAATCCCGCAAACGGCTATGGCTTAGTGTCTTGCCATTTTCTCTTCATGGCAGATTTATTTCTCCAAAGCCGATCACCGTCCTCCTAGCAGCTTCTCATTCCTTCTATAGCAAAGGACCAACGCATAGAGATGCGCCCCTTTGACGCTTTTCCTCAACACAAGCCACTGACCGAACAACATAAAAGCTCTCCCAGGTGGCTTGTGAAACAAGAGGCTTACGTTGTAGCACAGTATGAGTCTCAAATTTCAACTCACTGCCCAGAGCACAGCAGGTAGCCTCAATCGAATTACGGCAATACCACAGTATTAATTTTAATCACACGCATTAACAAAAAGTTATTATCAAATGATAATTACTGAAATTTATGCAATTTATAAGTAGAGTCCCGATTTTTACACTGAGCCATAGAGGTACTAAAATAAATAAAAAATGGTTTAAATGTAATAAGGCCTATATTATACTAGGACACTGGTGGCGACATTAGTGGCAAAATTGGTGGCGCCGAAGATGTCACCAACGCAGAACTTCACTAGACACTGGTGTCGCCACAAGAAATCACTTATACTGTAGATCCATTTTAAAAGATGTCTTCATCAAGTCAGTACCTACTTTTGCTAGTTCTGCTTATATAACGTGTTGTTATAAGCAGAATTGAAATTCGCTGCCCTCAAGTCAGTATACTGTTTGCGAAATTAAACGTCCTAAAATATTCTTTCAGCAACATCCTCGTCCTCGAAATCGCGTAAGAAATACACCATAATTTCATTCCACGAATTAATTTTGGCATTTCCTTCACTGTACTCGTCGCTTGTGCTGTTCATGATTTCTGGGTATTTTTCAACATAGGGTATTTATTCCTCTGAATTCACTTGATTATCAATTAAGTTGGCAAATTCTTTCATTTTATCCCCAGCACTACTTTGCTTCATAACGTTTCCCTCAGCCATCATGAACACAATTGGAAAAAACAACCTATGTTGAGAACAGCACGAGTGAAACTGATTGAGAATTAGTGGACAGGGAGAGGGGAATGGATCAAAACCAGGTGTCTCCACCAGTGTCCTTGTATGATGGGCTACATTTGAAGCAATGCCCAACTGGTGTCCCGAGCGGTTGCCGGGCTCGTTCACCAGCCGGACACCAGTTAATGTTGGCGCCACCAGTGTCCGTAATATAATAAGCTCCATAACCCAACGCCCAAGTCAAGTGATGTCACCACCAGTGTCCTAGTATTACAGGGACCGAGCTCGATAGCTGAAGTCGCTTAATTGCGGCCAGTATCCAGTATTCGGGAGATACTGTGTTCGAATCCCACTGTCGGCAGCCCTGAAGATGGTTTTCCGTGGTTTCCCATTTTCACACCAGGCAAATGCTGGGGCTGTACCTTAATTAAGGCCACGGCCGCTTCCTTCCAACTCCTAGGCCTTTCCTATCCTATCGTCGCCAAAAGACCTATCTGTATCGGTGCGACGTAAAACGAATAGCAAGAAAAAGTATAACAGGGGCCTTATTCAAGCACGTAGCAAATACTGTGTCTCCCGTTATACGGTTATGTGTGTCACACGTTTTTTAAACCAGCTAGTACGTTTATTAATCGTATAAACTTGATCATATTCCTCGTCGCTGCGATTTTCTCTTTCAATTGGATATTCCAGTCGTCTACGAGCTACCATTTTTGAAGGTTATTATCTTAGATTTCCAATCATACCAGCCAAGCAACTCCGGTAAAAATTTAAACGGAGATAATACTCGTTTTCCGAGATAATGTTGTTGGTGTATACAAACCTACCTGCTATCTCGGTTTGCGTGCCTTTAAACCAAGATAAAAGTTTTTATTCACTCCTGAGGGTGGAACTAGGGCCGTATACTTACCTAGCTTTACGGTCAAACAAACCAAATCCATGGAGCTACAGTTCTAATGAATCTTCGCCTATCAAGCGCTCGCGGTTCAGCCCGACGGACTACGGATTACGAGGTGACGCGTAGTCAAAGTGGTGAATCCTCTCAGTTGTTACTCGTGGCTTTCTAGACCGTGGCCACTACCTCATTGTCAAACAGCTCCTCAATTATTCTCACGTAGGCTATTTGGACATCGATCAAGGTAAAAGTCCAGACTTTGCCGGGAATTGAACCCGGGGCCTCCCGATAAGGGGCAGGCAGTTTACGGTCAAGCCACACAAAATCCACTTTATACTTTTACAGTTTCCATCCTTCCCACTGCGTATCATTGTCATCGTATCACTCTCAAGTAGCAGGCTTTACATTCACTTTCCTCATCGCTAGAGTTCGTTCGCTTCTAACGTAAATTGCGTTTGGTCAAAGGAGCGGAGTGTGGGAGAGAAATATGAATGAGACTTCACAGATTAGAACTTCAAGTCTGAATGAAGCTGGGAGTAATATGTAAGAAGCAAGTAATGAGAGGTGCCCTAGCACAATATCAAATGTGTAAAGGAATTTGGGTTACACGGACGTCATCGGTTAGAAATGCCATTACAGATAGAGCAGAGAGCAATCAGCTGCTTATATTTCCTGAATATGTTGAAAACTGAGATAGTGTACAGTGGAAAATATATGGGACATTTCTTTATACTTCTAAAATTTGGCAGGATAAGAAACTCCTGGCTTACAAAGTGGAACTTCATCATGTAGTGCGTGTACACTAGGTCAGCCGATCTTGGTCTGTGAATTAGCTCTGAGGTTACCATGGGCAAGTAAGCGCTCTAAGATCAGCTCGTCGGATGATCGTCCGAACCATTAAGAGTCTATTTACACAGCAAGCACACAGACTTTCCTTTGTTTCTCGGGAAATGTATTGAGTGACTATGTTGCGAGCAGCGGGCGAGCTGACCTTTCGGCACAAGTGCTTCGAAAATAATTAAAACCTATATTAGCATATACATTTATACGTGACACTCTCTTAAATGCAGGATTTTTATTTTGATATTTTATCATTACTGTTGAATTCTAGAAAGGTTTGTATCAAGGGAAATAAAAAATCCATATAGGTAGTTTAAAGAGCACGGAGATTATTTTGTATATATTGCATATAATTATGAGAGCCTCCGTGGCTCAGGCGGCAGCGCTCTGGCCTCTCACCGTTGGGTTCTGTAGTTCAAATCCCGGTCACTCCATGTGAGATTTGTGTTGGACAAAGCGGAGGTGGGACAGGTCTTTCTCCGGCTACTCCGGTTTTCTCTGTTACCTTTCACTCCAGCAACACTCTCCAATATCATTTCATTTCATCTGTCAGTCATTACTCATTGCCCCAGAGGAGTGCGACAGGCTTCGGCAGCCGGTCCAATTACCTACCCTCTCTGCAAGATGGGGGCTTCATTCACTCCATTCCTGACCCGGTCGAATGACTGGAACACGCTGATGATTTTAATTTTTTTGTGGTTGTTTAAGGTCACACAAACACTACTAATGCTTTCGGCAACGGAGGAAGAATAAGTGCTGGTCAAATAAATAGGAACACTAGTAGAAGGGTACTCGGAATCAGAAAATAAGGCTAAGTTAGGAATGAGAGGAATGAGCTTCATGAATTTTACCTCCATGGAAGTCATAGAGGAGCTTCATGTCTTGTGGATAACGGATTAGAATTTCCTGTTTCCTGCTTCTTCCAGTCGTGCACAGTGCTGCCAACTCAGCGGATTTTCCGCCAAATTTGGCGGATTTTTAAATGGAACAGCGGATAAATTTTCCATTTAGCGGACAGCGGACTTTTTGACGGATTTTCAAACTTATTTTAGCGATTTTCAGCGGTAACAATATCACCTTTCATCAACAGGAGAAAAAGATATAGAACTTAGTACGGTGTAAGAGGTTACTTATTCCTGTTGTATTGAACTTATGCTGCATACTACCACTCGTTTTGTAGACCAGCTCTGGCCCACAGCCTCAGTCAGTATTTGTTACAATCGTTACTGTACTCTTGATGAGCCGGGTAGTGTCGTGTTTGATAACGTGTTTCTTTTAACATCAATTTTTTGGTACGTCAATATGTCGAAAGAAAAGATTAAAAGGTAGTAAGATATTTCGTAAAGAGTGGTTAAATAATTAAACTTTAAAATACTAGTTGGTTGAGCTTCCCAGGGATTTCAAATACGGACGGTGCGTCTATTGGCAGTGCAATATAAATGCGAAATTGTTTGACATTAATTCTTTCCGCACTTACCAAAAAAAAAAAATGAAAACAGTAATGGAAGTGAAAATAACTTTCGAAATATATTTGAAAATTTCCGTATGATCTTCGCTGCTTGAACTGGCAGCATATTCTTTGAAAAAGAATAGTACCATGTGGCTTCATATGAAACAACAGGACCTCAACTCAGCACATCTACTTCAGAGAAGATGATGAACTCCTGTTCTGAAACTGGTGAGTGTTGAGTTAATCTCTTTTGTTATAACAGCTGGTATATGCTATTTTGCTTCAGTTCAAAATTTAGCGGAATTTAGCGTATTTTCAACTAAAATTTAGCGGAGAAAAGATTTATGGGTTGGCAACACTGGCTTCGTGCAGTAGTATGAACATAACTAATCGTTCTGACTGTCAACTGTACAGCTTTGATGACACTACTATCACATACCATTCATTAGTTTAGAGTATAGAATGTCCACAAATATCCAATCTATATTATTGGATGTACGGTCAACTTCACTGGAGCACACAGAAGTGGAAGAGCTCGTGTTTCACAGTAGTGAAATAACAATAATCAATACTCTTTTAAACTTACTTCGAAGGGTCAGGATCCATGATATCCTTCTGCACTCGTTACTCTTCCTTACCACTGGTATCCACTACTCTCGCCGCTAAGCATATCTTCTGTTCGACGTTCGAAAACTTCTTATTGCTTTGATGTTTGGAATCCTCCTCTCCCCCCTACCACCAGTAAGTGAATTCATTCGAAACTTCCCAGCTAGGTTTCATTAAAAATGCATCAGCGAATCCAAGGAATGAGTACTATATGGTCATAGAAAGGACTACTTTTACAATTTCAATATTTTTCGGAAAACAGTCTTCATTTGAAACCCCCGTAGGGATTTTCAGTCATTAAAATAATATGCTTGCACTATTCTGACGTAGATGCTGCAGCATGTTAGAATTTATAGGCCTGTGAATTTTTGTCACGTTGGATGACAGAGGAACTGATATTTTCCCGTTGCTTTCCTCACTGAACCTGCATATATACAATGACATACCGGTCTGCCAAGTCCGCTGATAATTGTACACTAACCTATCATATGAATAGCACTTTCACACGATTCATCGTAGGGACTGCCTTTATAATGGATTACATTACTAGCATCACTCTTGCCAAAGCCAAGGATGGGACTTGAGACACAGAAATTAAGGTAACAATAATTATTTTCTTGCCCATACCATAGAACATAGTTTACTATACCGTGTCTTATCAGGAATGAATCGGGGCTTCCATCCTTAGTGTCCATAACAAGTAAGGCGTCTTTAATTATTATTATTATTATTATTATCTAAATTTCCCTTCATCCTACGAAATAACGACTCCTTGGAAATGTTTCTTCCAGCTGGTGACGTTGGTTGTTAAAATCATTTCTTGTCCTGGAATGATCCATCAAAAGTTCATTCAAGGAGAGGAATGCAGTGAAATATCACTTCCCGTGCCATACATCTTACGTGAATGGAGGAATGTCTTGTGGAAACAGTAGTTGCGGGGAGAGAGCTGTCAGGACCCAAGAGACTGATTGAGACGGATGTGGCAGAGGGAGAAAAGCAAAGCTCCTAAAAAGAATAGGAAAGCAGATAAGCTCGACTCATGTTGAATGGCCAACGAACTTGTTCCCTAGGACATCTAAAGGCTGATTTCTCTCCGAATGTGGTTGACATCAAGAATACGAATTACAAGGACCGACAGCCGTGTTGAAAAACATGCGAGATATCTTCATTGCGTAATAGAAACAAGTTAATAACGTTTGCATGTGATCTTACTCGAGTGATACAGTACGGTAGTTGTTGAAATAATGCAAAAACGAGACAAGTATCAAATCCAGAAATATGTGATTACGTTAAGACGTTCCTGATGCTTGTTTTTTAAAAGGGGTCATTGGCCCTAGGACCTTCCGGATGCAGCCAGTTCTTATGATAAAACTGTATGAAGTTGTTGCTTTTAATATCAGGAAAATTTCAGTTAACTTGGTTGACTGATATCTAAAATCATCCTTTATGATGGTGAGGGAGTAATTCTTCTCTTGCTTTCCACTTCAATGACGCCTTAGTTGTGCCTGTCAGCTGTTGAGGGATTTGTTGTGATCAAGACAAGAAGACTCCATATACGACGGCAAGCTTCACATTTTTATTGCTTAGGCAATGGAACAGAGATCACTCTATGTTATAGGCCTACAACCGATAGTAAGCTCACGTGTTCATTTTTTTATTTTATGAAGTCCTTTCATGCAGAGGCTGCCTTGCGACAAAGTATACTTTTACATTTATTTTTAAAAGAGAAATAGATATACTGTACTTGAGAAATGTTGAAGGTAACCTAATTGTAACAGTGATTTCTTAGAATTATCAGTGAGCCCCTTAAAGCTATGATGGCAATCTCCCGTAATGTTGTAAATGGCAGAGACATCTGTTTCCAGAAATTAGCGGCAAAAGCGGGAATCGTTCCCCTTGCTCCAATCATCAGACCTACTATGTCGATTTCCTCTATCTGGTATTTCTCCCTGTAGTAAGGAATTGTTGGTAAGTAAATATTCCTTTTCTCTAGGTTAACATCTGAGGTCTGCGACTTATGGCTTTCAAAGCGAATTGTGGGGTCGATGATGTAACCTCTCTTCTTATTCTTGAAAGCAATGATGTCAATCCTTCTGTGGCTTCCGTTGTCCGCTAAGCCATGAACCTCTTCAAATACCTGGAAACCATGGTCTTTTAGCGTTGCCGCAATTAAAGAGTGGATGTTATGATGATGCATATTCCTTAAAAGTTCACCATGAGGACAAGATCTCAGATCATGCGCAAGAGTTTCAATCTCCTTGAGGAAGCGCCTACAAAGGGAATCGTTCTGAGATCTTCCTGGTACCGATCTAACTGCAGAAATGTTTGCTGTCATCTTAATTGCTTCACGCCATTCACTACATGATAAGCCTTGATGGTCTCGAATCCAGGAGTTGGCAGGAGTATATTCATTGTACAAACATACACCTCTTCCTTTCTGCTGCAAGTTACTCCACTCACTGAATGCCCTTCCTCTCAGTACTCTTCTCACTTTCCTGGCATCTGTTATTTCTAGACGTGGATGTAGCAAATTGTCAGATGGAGGGACATTGAGGGATTGTAGTTAGAGAGTTACTTCTTCTTTCAGATTTCTTGTTGCACGGATGTATTCGCCACCTGAGTTTAATAGTACCTTACAGATGTTAATGTGCTGAAGATGAGCTTCCCAAGTGGCGCAGAAGAGTCCCAACCCCTTATATTTTTTCTCAGTGTAGACCATTCCATTAGGAATGTATGCAGATATTTGAAGAATTTCCTTAAGAGCACTTCGAATTAGTATGTCTGTATCAGCAAGGAACTTTCTCGGAATCTTCTCTGGCTTGATAGTTTGGAATGGGTGTATGGGAGATGGGCATACAACTGTTTTTATTACTTTAAATTTCTGGTCAGCCTGTAATAGTGGAGAAGAAACCAATTTCTCTATTTTATTCTGTAAATTTTTAAGCTCCTGTGTAGGTTGAAAAATTATTTCATTTGAAAAGTTAACTCCCAGATAGCGGATTGTTTCCCCACGTCGCAAACTCGATATATCATAGCTCTTAAATTCAGCTGGGTCTTCGATTAACTTTCCGCGTTCGATGCAGATTGCCGCAGATTTCATTGGGTTGACATAAAGCCCTATTTCATGAAATCTCCTTGTGACTATTTTCGAGAGCTCATGTGCTACTGTTCGACTATTTCCTATGACAACCAAGTCATCAGCGAAGCCCATGATCGTTAAAGGTGGAAGGTGTGGTACTAAAGAAAATCCATAGTGGCTTGTGAGAGAGTCTTCAGTTAGTTCGTTTAAAATATGATCTGTCACTAGATTGTAGAGACAGGAAGAAGAGGTGAGCCCTGCATAACACCCCTTTTTAGGCTTAAGGTGGCTGTCTTTCCAGTTACAGTTTCTATTTTTGTAGTGTTTCCTGTCTGGAGATTAACTATTAGTTCCTTTAATTTTTCAGGTATTCCTAATGTGTTCAAGGTCTCATGTAAATGAAGGTGTCCAATGTTGTCAAACGCCTTTCTGACGTCTAGAAAAATCACTGTTAGATCAGCTTTGTTCTGTTTCGCGGAATTTAAAATCGAATCGAGTGTAGAAGTATTGATATGTGTACCGGCTGAAGATATAAATCTCCGTTGTTGTGGATTAAAAGCAACGTATTCTCTCAGGCGTTAATCAAGAGCTCGCTCAATTACTCTCCTAACAACAGACAATATTGTGATTGGTCTCCACTTTGCAATGTCATCAGGGGCACCTCCCTTGTGTATAAGAACGGTTCTTGCCTTTCTAAAACACGGTGGTACCTGTCCTGTTTGAAGCATACGAGTGGCTATTGTGGCAATTATCTCGGAAGCGATGTCACTTTTAATAGTTCTAACGATGACGTAATCAGGTCCAGGTGAAGTGTCCACCGCAATTTTACTTGTTGTAAGCTGTATTTCATCTTTAGATATAACACCATTAAACGTGTCATTGCAAACCGTTTGTGGAGCTTCAGTCACTTTTAGGGGATAATTTTCTCTCACTGAATTATTTTTGTCCTAATATTTCATGGAAATAGCCATACACATGTTGAGAATTAATCAGATATCTTTCATTATTTTCATGAAGGACAGTTCTAACTGCTTTCCTACGTTGATTGTGGAACTGAAATTGAGTTAACTGATATTAATATTTACTTCGTCTTTTTTCTCTATCCCTATTAGCGGACCTTTGTGGATTTGAACTTTGTTTATATCCTTTTTCCGTATTAACATACGATTTCTTTTTACGCGCCTCGTAAAATTTCCTTGTTGGGTGTTTAGGCCCAGGCAAAAAATCAATTGCAGTGGACAGAAACTTTAGAAAGTCTTCTACAAATAAGAAGAATTCAGAATCATTGATGTCACCTTGTAGCTTTTCCCTCCATATCGCCATTTGCTCTTGGTAGTACGAGTTATGTGTGTTTTGTTGTTTTTATTTCTTTTCTAGATTCATGCCCTTGTTCTGCAGATGTTCCTAAATTTATTTCAGTACTTACTTGGTGGTTCGATTCCCCAGCTCTCTGTCTATTCACTAGCCGTGTTCGGTGCTCATTCGGATGTGCTTTTGAGATATGAATATTTAACCCCCTACTGGACTTAAACAGTTGCCCGCAATGGTTACACACATGCTGAGAGGAATTACTTTTGTCATTAGCTGAAACATTACTTCTGTTTGAATCATCCATCTCAATGCATGATGTGTCATTAACATTACTTACGTGATCACCAGCTGATCATTCAAGTGCTATGGTAACTAAGCACTATAAGTAAATAAACAAATATGGCTTCCCAGACTGAAGATGTATACACATTCAATTTGAAAGATTATATCAAAAAATATACTGACGAAAACACAGATAACATAGCATCGCATAAAAATCAATATAAATAACCACAATCACAATCCTATTATGCTGAAGAATACATCACTTAAAAGATTAATCCTATAAAGACCAAATGCTAATACATTCTCCATGGCCACATGGTCACGGCAAGTGGTTCACACAGAGATCCGTTCTGTGCGGTTAAAAGCTTCAACATTCATAGAAAGATTGTGCCTGTGTGGAGAGAAAGGGATACCTTAACAATAAGTGCGGAAGTGTTGTCTTAAATTTGCAGAGGCCTGAACGAATATGAAAAATGAGCAGCGGATTGGCCGTCCATCAAC
Source organism: Anabrus simplex (assembly GCF_040414725.1). NCBI lineage: Eukaryota > Metazoa > Arthropoda > Insecta > Orthoptera > Tettigoniidae > Anabrus > Anabrus simplex. The sequence goes on along the minus strand of NC_090265.1, from coordinate 466,889,680 downwards.
ATCAGATGCATTCTTAAATGCCACTGATGAAATGGTGCGGAAGGATAAAGACGTGTGACACCTGAATCAGTTACAGATGTTCAACGAATAGCACACCATTTGATATCCTCAAGGAAAGGAGACTCGTGTTTTATATTATCATAAAGACGTAAATAACTTTGGTGATTATGCCGGAAAGTAAACGAGTTTATCTTAAAAAAGGAAATGGTATTATTTATCATGACATGTCTTTATTGTTCGCCAAGAAAACATTAGAGGAACTTACGGTTCTTTTTTACCTTCGTATGTACATGTCCAAAGTGCTGTAGTACAAGGCATTCGTTTAATTTGTCCATTGTCGAAGATATGCTAAATAATATAAAGTGAATCATCTCTGGTTTTAGGCTTTTCCCCGAACTGATCTTCTCTCTCGTGTCAGTATGATGATTTAGATTATATTACTCCCTGCTTTGCCTACGTAACTTAATAAGCCCTATCAATGATATTACGAAATTATGAGTCCAAATGGACATGGCTAGCGATTCACTATTTTATTGTGATAGAAACGAAGCAATGATAGGGTATTTGTTATAAATACTTAGATATCGCGTGTCTCCACGTGGTGAATTGTTTGCGTAAGTACACAAGAAGAAGCTGCCGAGTGGAGGAGATCTTCATTATCGTACGATATTGCCACCTTGGGCTCAGAACCACCGACCTCCAAGTAGAATCTCACGGTAATATCATGTATCAGATGAATTCAAATAGACTTCAAATCTGTTTTACAAAAATAAAATATACATAAAATTTGATAGATGCAAATTGTAAAACCCCTGTTCATCGTCCAATTAGCATAACAAGCTAATTTGTTCCACAACATATTATGACAGTGGTGGATTTATTAAAGGAGGTCTCCCGTTTTAATATAAATATACCCGGTTTCATGGCTAAGTTGTTAGCGTATTCACCTTCGGCTCCGGGTTCGATTCGCGGCTGGGTGGAGAGAATTTAATCGTGACTTGTTAATTCACTTGGTCTGGGGACTGGGCGTTTGTACTGTCCCTAACATTCCTGCAACTCACACATCACACCTTGCACCACATTAACACGTGTTTTTCAATACGCAGCAGACGCCGATCACTCTCATCCGAGGATCTGCCTTACAAGGGCTGCACCAGGCTAGGAATAAACATACAATTCTTTTTAATGTCACTATTCTACGGAAACTGTAGTTAAGTTTAGTGCCAGATAAGTCTCCAAATGTAAGTTTGTTCTTAAAAATATTGGAACATATTGTTTCGTGGTTTTGTTATTGGGCAGTCACACGAAGACATGCTTTGACAATAGCTCCCTCCATCCGCAGCTCAACAGCATCTGAAATAATAGATTCTATAATCCTGCTGCAAGAAGGAGCCTTTGGTTATCGGTGTTCATGAAAGCCTTAATGCATTATTTCCTATTTTGTGGTCCGCGAAGCAGTACCAATTTAAGGTGGCTGTGATGTAATTTGCACAAAACATCTCAAATTCGGAATGCATTCCTTTGTGCAACTTTCTACCTAAGGAGGAGCAAGATTTCTTTATTATTTTTATTTTAATTCACATAATGCACAATTACAATATTTCAATCTACATTTCAGTGAACCTCACATAAGCAAGCTTGTGAGTGGACGTGTATAGTGTACAATAGTTGCATTAAGCACATTGCATTATAAAATCACTTTTAATATCCTGTGGTATTTGGAAGGTGTTGCTGTAGGTGAAAATTTATTATATGATTCATATCTGTTTGGAGAAGCCAATTTTTCACGCAATTTTTGGTTTGGTACTTTTTTTTTTCCTTAACATTTCTAGAGGTAGAGTATTAAAAATACGTGGTCGTGGATTTGCTGCGTGTCTCTGCCCAAGACGGGTATTTCGACTTGGGATTGGTAATGCAGCTCTTAGTTGTAGTCTAGTGCCGTAGCGCAGACGTTTCTGGTCCTCGAATTTCTGGTAATTCTTTATGATGGGTGCTGTCACAACTTTTGCGTATAACTGTCTTATGTTAAAAACTTGAGCAAAATTGAAAATTTTATCTGAAGAAAAGAATTGTAGAAATGATTTACGATGGTTCGTTGAAGACATCTTTCAAACAGTGTACACTTTATCTATTTTAGGTAAAGGTATTTTCCGATTATAAGGAAGTAGGTGATAAAGCTTGAAAGAGATAGTTCCATTTTGTTCTACATATTGCAAGCAAATATTTTCAAAATTTTGTTGTCTGAGGAATACTGAAATTCCAGAAATAAATTATCTGATTCATTTTTTATGCCAGTGGTTTAACGTCGCACTAAGACATCGAAGATTTGTAAAGATTTCTCAAAATATTACGTATGTGGTCTCCCAGGTATAGACATAAATTACTCCAGCACTGTAAAAGGCGAAACTTCCACATCGTGGATAAGGAAGTACAATTATTTTCGTTACCTGGTGAAGTTATTCACCATCACTCTGCTGCATCATTTTTCATTCCGGATGGATATGATGGGGCGGAAAGGGAAGTGCGGTATGGAATGAATGGACGTAAGTTGGGAATCGTATTTGTTAACTCCGACATGGCGAAAGCAATTTCTATCATTCCATTCAACAGAACATCCCAACTAGGGATGATCGATTTGCGGAGAAAAGTCCATTGAACTCGCGACCCATTACGTGTCTGGTTCGCCTCTTGCCTGTCAACTGTTGGCACGGAGCCATCTCCCTCTTTCTCTGATGCAGAGCTTAAGATGTAAATATTCTCGGGACGACAGTAATTGTAGCAAGTTTCGCTAGAGTAACGCGTACCCAGTAACCAGCCGGAACGTCGCTTATTATAATATCTTGACCATGTAATGGGGAAGACAAAAGTGACTGTTATATTTAGAATGTTAAATATATTTTATACACTTTCTTTTCTCTGTGGCAACGAGTTTCTTGTTCTCTTGACACTGAAAATGTAGTAAAGTATTTACGACTTACTATCGTGTAGACTGTAAAATAAGCTTCCTGTTGACATTAGTTACAAATGTGTAACGACTATTTCAGAGAGTCGTAACGTTTGATAATGAGTTATATAATTTCTGCAGTTAAACATAGTCTCAGCAACTGAATGCTGGCACAAAGCTGTCTGAAGCGTATTACTATTACAGGAAACTATGGAGATATTGAGATAATTCTTAGAAATAGGATGTTGAAACTATTACCCTCCGATTCATTGAACGTGCAATACACCAACCGGAGTAGCTGAGTTCACAACGGACCGACGTTTCACGAGTAACACCATTATAAGAAGAATACGACACTTCTTTCTGAAATGAATAATACGGCCGCTCAATTGTCCGTATTGGCTGTAAGATGACAGAGTTGCCATTGTGAGCTGCTGGTGTCACATGCTCTCTTCGAAGTTAGCTTACAATATTACTATTTGTTAAAATGAGTACGATAACAAATATGTAGTAGCTTAGTTAATATCTGCAAAAAGAAAATTTCGCAAGTTCCTTACCAGAGATTTTTTGCTACTGGCTTTTACGCCGGACCGTCTCTGGCAGGTCTAATGACTGTTGTCTTCATCATGATAGATTCCAAATGTTTGCCTGGTGTGAAAGTGTAAAACTACAGGAAACCATCTTCAGGGCAGCCGACGGTGCGGTTCAAACGCACCATCTCCCGAATGTATGTTCTCAGCTACACAGCCCGAACCGTGCAGTCAACTCTCTCAGTACACTGTAATTTCATTCGTCTTGTGCGGAATCTGTTGACCACTACGAACAATTTTTATGCTTGTAGGTAGGTAGTACTTCTTCTGTAGCTCCTTCGCTCAATAGTCAGCCCTCGGTTTAGAGGTCCCAGGTTCGGTTCCAGCCAGTCTGGGGATTTTAACTGCATATGATTAATTCCTCTGGCTTCGATACTGGGTGCTTGTGTTCGTCTTAATACACGTCTCTTCGTCTACATACAACGTGCAACACTATCAACTACCACAGAAACACGCAATAGTGAAAACGTCAGGAAGGGCATCCGGCTGTAAAACTCGACCAGATCCACCTCAAATGCCGATCTCAATAATGTTTGAATGCTGCTGCTGTAATTGTGTAGCTACAGTATGGCTTCTCGTGTCCGGCTCCATGGCTAAATGGTTAGCGTGCTGGCCTTTGGTCACAGGGGTCCCGGGTTCGATTCCCGGCAGGGTCGGGAATTTTAACCATCATTGGTTAATTTCTCTGGAACGGGGGCTGGGTGTATGTGTCGTCTTCATCATAATTTCATCCTCATCATGACGCGCAGGTTGCCTACGGGTGTCGAATCGAAAGACCTGCACCTGGCGAGCCGAACATGTCCTCGGACACTCGCGGCACTAAAAGCTTCTCGTAAAGCAGAGGTGCTCACACTGGGTATTTCGTACCGCGAGTGTACAGCGCTGTAAACGGGTGGGGAGGCAGGCGATGAGGGTGTGCTATTCAACTACAGTGACGTTGTGACTACGTCACAGGCCGTGAAGGATAGGCGTAGTTCTTCCAGTCACTCTCGATCACTACTGCGATACCCGAGTTTGAAATGAAGGCAGAAATCGACGGCATTTTCAATTTACGTTGTAAGAAATAAGCTATTTATGTTCATTGCAGTTCATGTACTTTGACCGGATACAATAAAGAGCTACAACTACAACCTCAAATGAATCGCTAACTGCAGAAAGGCAACAAGTCCACAAAATTCACAAATTCACTTTTTAGCAGAAATCAGACACACCGTTTACTGCTAAAAGGGAATTGTTGCCATAATTTTTATGGGTATGGCATCAGTCTGTATTTTGCTTTTACTGCAGATAGGGAACATGTCCGGTACTTGTTCCTTTTCTGCTGTAAACAATAGTTCTAAAGCACTGCGACTTTGAAATTATGAGGAGAAAACTAGGGAAAGTAGAGAGGTATTACGAAACTGATGAAGTAATTGATCTGATTAAGGCTTCCTCAAAAATTCCTGGAAAGTTTACAGTGAAATAAATGTCATTTGAAGATTTCGTTGACTACGGGGATTGGTGGCCTAAGTTTTACAAGAGAACATGCTTAAGGAATGACTCTTATGGGAAAAATGTAGTAAAACCTAACAAAATAACATTTTCAGTTTCAAAATACCGCGAGATGTCAGTTTCTTCCGAGATGTCGGGGGAGATTGAATGCAGTATTCATATTTCTGGATTGACAGGTGATACTTTTGACTTACGAAACACTGTAAAGGGGTTGGAACTACCAAATAATAAAGCCTATTCAGCTGTATTACACATCAACCACTCAAAAATTGTGGATATAAAGAAAACTTTAGTTTATATTCAGGATGAAAAGCTCCGATTTTGGAATGAAATAACGTCATGGCCTGTAACTACTGTGTCCATTCAAGAAGATCAACCAGCTGAATAAATGAAGCTCTTAAGTAGTACTGTATATCAGTTATTATGATTTTAGAACAAAAATAGCATTATGACGATAGTGTTGCATAAATAAAGCATTTTTAAGATTTCAGAAAGTTTTTTCATTTTTAAACCTCATTTACTACAAAAAGAGGTCATGTACATGTTTTAAAAACAATATTTACACTTAAAAACAAATGCTTAACAAATTAAGTATATATCCTTTAGAACCATACTAATTGTTGAATAACTATTAAAGAAATGAAAAACATGAGTTTGAAAATAAAGTGTCAAAACAGCTTTTTGTCATTCCTGTAAAATCAGGATTTGTGGACTTGTTGCATTTCTGCAGTTAGCGATTCAAATATGTTTGTAATGTACGTAATGAATTACAATTTTCACTATTCAATTTTAAGAGGTGCTTTAGAAACATTTCTAACATAATACGCACTTAAGGTGGATAAATAAGCTGTGGCTTGTGATTGCTTGGGTTTAAATTATCTGCTAAACTCACCAACAATTCAGTCATTCTTACCGGGAATAACATCAGTTAGGTTACTTATTTGAAGGCATACTGTAGGCCTACATCTATTTGGTAGATACATTTAAATTTTGTTGCATATGGAAAATACCTATGTCCCCATTCTTGATGAAATTCCTCGCCATTTAGAGGCTAGCTATTATCATCGGACGCCTGAGAAGTTTTACAGTAAATACTATTTTCAGAAATTCAGTGAACAGGGAAAGGCACACAACACTATACCACAGTGCAAAATCAAGCAGTAAACTTGCTGAGTTATGTAAATATATCATTTTTTGCTGAATGAATAACAATGTAAATGCTGTCATTCCCATCCACGGAATTATAAATCGCAGCTTGTACGCTTAAACTCCTGTACCTTTGTAAACTGTAACACAAAAGTTTTAAAGTGCTAATAATAATAATAATAATAATGATAATAATAATAATAATAATAATAATAATAATAATAATAATAATAATAATAATAATAATAATAATTGCTTTACGGTCAGATCAGGGTTTTTTACCTGGATCTTAGGGCTGGTTCGAGGTCCACTCAGCCTACGTGATTAGAATTGAGCAGCTATCTGACAGTGAGATAGCGGCCCCGTTCTCGAAAGCCAAGAATAACGGCTGAGAGGATTCGTCGTGCTGACCACACGACACCTCCTAATCTGCAGGCCTTCGGGCGGAGCAGCGGTCGCTTGGTAGACCAAGGCCCTTCAAAGGCTGTAGTGCCATTGGGTCGGGGATGGGGGATAAACTCACCAACATTTCAGTCGTTCTTACCGGGAATAACATCAGTTAGGTTATTTATTTGAAAGCATACTGTAGGCCACATCTATTTGACAGACACATTAACATTGTTGTTGTACTTTAATCTTGGATAGTAAATATCTATGTCCTTACTCGTGATGAAATCCCTCGCCATTTAGAGGCTAGCTATTATCATCGGACGCCTGAGAAGTTTTAAATACTATTTTCATAAATTCAGTGAACAGGGACAAGCTTTGTTTTTTGTTATAAGTTCCTTTACGTCCCACTGACACAGATAGGTCTTACGGCGACGATGGAACAGGAAAGGGCTAGGAGTGGGAAGGAAGCGGCCGTGGCCTTAGTTAAGGTACAGTCCCAGCATTTCCCGGGTGTGAAAATGGGAAACCACGGAAAACCATCTTAAGGGCTGCCTACAGTGGGTTTCGAACCCTCTATCTCCCGAATACCGGATACTGGCCACACTTAAGCGACTGCAGCTATCGTTCTCGGTTCAGGGGGGGGGGAGGGGAAGCACACAACACTATAACACTGTGCAAAATCAAGCAGTAAACTTGTTGAATTATGTAAATATATCATTTTTTGCTGAATGAATAACAAGAATTCTACTTTTTTTAAATGAAAATGCTGTCATTCTTATCCAAGGAATTGTAAATCGTAGCTTGTACGCTTAAACCATGTACCTTTGTAAAATATAACACAAAAGTTTTAACGTGCTAGTTTTAATAATAATATTACTCGTAATATTTGCTTTCCGTGGCAGTAAATATACAAACATGAGGCTGACGTACGTATCTGAGCACCTTCAAATACCACCGAACTGAGCCAGGATCGAAGCTGCCAAGTTTTCTATGAATGTATAAATATAAGAAAATAAAACTGACTGTTTATATCCAGCGCAGTATAAATCAAACCGATTGAAAAGGCCGGCTTTCTTGCGATTACAGCGTTTAAAAAAATACTGTACCCCAATCAGCATTTCGCAGAGTTATGGTAGAGAACTTCGTAATCACAATGGAACGTCACTGTTCCCTTCTCTGCAACGCGTGTTCGCTTTCTCGCTTCACTGTGACGTATGCTTGCTACTTCAGGGCAGCCCGGCCGCACTGGGCTAGCCTCAACGGGCGCGCAGCTGAGCACCACTGCCGTAGTATAGGAAAGCCTGGAATGCACCTTTTTCATTTGATCACTGTCCTGAAAAACAAGATATTCAAGAGTCAATGAATCATATAAATTGAATCAGTTATTTGAAACACGTGACAGCCGTGGAATATTGTTACTGACGTCTCACCAAGGGAGCAGCAATTTAAATCCCAAGAATATACGAAGAGAATTGGCTGCGCGGTTCCGCCTGTGTAGCTGTTTGCTTGCATCTGGAAGATGGTTAGTTCGAACCCCAGTATCGGCTGACGTAATGAAGATTTTCCGTAGTTTCCTATTTTTATACCAGATAATTGCCGAGTTTGTGTGATTAGCTGCTTCTCCCGGAGTCCCGGGATCGATTCCCCGCTCTGCCACGAAATTTGAAAAGTATTATTCCATTCAGCCTCGGGATGACAACTAAGTAGAGGGAGGTTCGATTCCCACCTCAGCCACCCTTGAAGTGGTTTCCCGTGTTTTGCCACTTCTCCAGGAAAATGCCGGGATGGTACCTAACTTAAGGTCACGACCACTTTCTTCCCTCTACCTTGTCTATCCCTTCCAACTATCCCTTACCACCACAAGGCCCCAGTTTAGCATAGCAGGAGACGCCGCCTGGGCGAGGTACTGGTCTTCCCCTCCTGTTGTATCGTGCGACCTAAAGTCTCATGGCCCAGGACACTGTCCTTGGGGCGGTAGAGGTGGGATTCCTCGCTGAGTCCGAAGGAAAAACCAACCCTGGAAGGTAAACGGATTAAGAAAGAAAGAAAGAAAGATTATTGCCGAGATTGTACTTTAATTAATGTGATGGTCGCTTTCTTCCCCGTTATGACCCCTTTCCTAGCCCATCTGAGTTGGTACAAAATTAAAACCGCCAACAAAAAATTCAATTAATATGCAGTTTCTTAATTGAAATGCCGTATCCCTGTTGGATTCGTCGTAAGTCTGACGGTCGTGTGGTTGTGGTCTCGACATCAATACTTAAATGAAACTTCAATCTTGATTTGTTTTATAAATACAGCTATAGTTTTTGTACTTCTCCATACAATATAGGTCTTCACCCCCGCATTTAGCTTTTATATCCATGTTTCTGGAATTCTTCCTTACAATAGATTAGAAGGACCTGGAAGCGAAATATTTTATCGACAAAAGCAAATAAGAAATAGCTCCTAGTCTGCGAAGGGGAGGACGCAGGGTTCAAAGATTCGTTGAACGTAGGGAAGAAGGGGAGAGAGACAGAACGAGCGAGATCTCTGTTTACTCGGCGAGCTTTGAGAAGGGCGGTAGAAGAGAAAAGGAAAGCTCAAAGCTTTCTAAGAGCTTGGAGCATAGCTAGTGCCCTCTTACGACCGAAACTTATAAAACATAGTACTTGAGAGGAAGAATTGTCATAAAACTTTCCAGACAGGGGACAGAGTAAACCGACCGTGAATGCAACCCAAAATAACTGTCCTTTGGACATTTCCATGACGGTAGAATTCCGACGAGAGCTTTTCTATTTGTAGGGAGCCATGAGTGAGCTGTATAATTATGGAAGTAGCTAAAGACTCTATTACTAAAGACTCTATCACATTCATCCATTTTATTTTAAAAGTTTTACGTCATTCCAATAATTAAAACGAGTAATCTCCGTAATGTAAAATTGTGTACTGTTTGTTTTAAACGGGTGCAGTTGCTGGTACAATATATACCATGGTGCTGCTCATTGAGTCGTATTCATTTCTCTGCTAGCAAATTGGTGTAGTTGAACTGTAAGAACAGGGAAGGGATTTGAGAAAAGTTATGCATAATGTAGTCACTAATAAATGCTACAATTAGTGGTCGAGTGTCAGCCTCCGGTCCGAAAATCGCGGGTTCAATCCCGATAGATATAGTTCGAGTTTTGAAGGACGGAAAGAAGTATTGATGCGCAGGCAATTTAAATAGCGTCAAATCAAAATTCCTGCACTGGCGCATATAAACGTAGTGTTTCGTATTAGTCTTTGGATTACTGTTCACTTTCTTTTTCTACCGCTTATCCCACACCTGTGGGGTCGTGGGTGCGAACTGTGTCGCACATGTGGATTTGGCCCTGTTTTACGGCCGGATGCCCTTCCTGACGCCAACCCTATATGAAGGGATGTAATCACTATTGCGTGTTTCTGTAGTGTGTTGTGTGAATATGAAGAGGAAAGTGTTGGGACAAACACAAACACCCAGTCCCCGGGCTAGAAGAATTAATGAGAGACGATTAAAATCCCCGACCCGGCCGGGAATCGAACCCGGGACCCTCTGAACCGAAGGCCAGTACGCTGACCGTTCAGCCAACAAGTCGGACCTTTGGATTACTGTTCACTACGTTTTATTAATTTGACTCTGTTTTAATTTGTGTTTGAAGATTTTAATGTGTTTTAAAAATAGTAATTTGCATGATATATTATTGCATTTTAAGGCACTGCTTATTCTACCATAATCTATCATCTATAATTTTACCGAAAATAACGCATTGCGAAATAGGTCCACTGATCATTTTTAAATTAACAATCATTGTTCATCTTCATTTCTTTTAAATTCTAGCCAGTGGATACAATTTTAAATTTCAATTATCATATACATGTCGTCCATCTCGTACGATTAGGGGCCGATGGACTTAGATGTTAGGCCCATTTAAACAACAAGCATCATCATCATCATCAAATTCCTGAACATGACAGCTGAATTCTGACATTATTATCATCATCATCATCACCATCATCATATTGCTACAGTTGGGAAGGAGCTGATCGAGGCCTTCTGAACGTTACCAGTAAAGCATTTTTTGGAGTTCATATTGAAGTATTCAAGAATGTCGTCAGACGGGATTTGAAACCAGCTGTCTCCTGACTACTGTACATCGGTACTCACCATACTGGCAAACATTTTAAAAATGAAATAGTTTCAAGTACCTTTCAAATCTCATGGGTTTTGATTCATAGAAGCCTGAAAACAGTTGACAAGCTCCACGATCCATGTTTAGGTTTTGGAGGAAGAACACCAATAATCCGGGAAGTTCCCGTGAGTGTATCTTTTAATTCTATCCATTTGGAAGGATTTTGGTCTAATATATTTGCAAGGAAAATGTTGGAATTTTGTTTACGAAATTTCGGATCAATTATTGTGTGTATGATTACCTTGAGTTTGCATCTGTCAGGTTGAACCCCTACTTTGACTCCGAACATCACTTATCTTTAATCACTGACACATTTTTTAACTTTAGCATTCATAATTTATTTCTGGTTTCTTTTAGAAATCACTACATGATCTATTTGAGATTCTCCTAAGCGAAAATTTGGTGATTTTCAGGCTGTTCCTTGTGTGGAAGAACAAGGAAATAGATTGTCATCAGCTTTAACAAAACATTCCCCCAGAAGTTTAGTAACCTTTCTCCATTCTTATTTGTTCTCTTGTGAGTGGGGTATAGTCTTACAATTGTTCTAAATTCATTTTCTTTACCAATTTGTATATTGAAATCTCCTAGCAGGATTTTAACAGGATGTTTGGGAAATTTTGATGTAGTCTCTTCCAGTAGGTCCCATAATTCTCCTACTTTTTGTGTGTCTTTTTGGTTGGAGTTTTCTGTAAATGCATGTGCGTTGATTAACATATACCTTTTATTTCCTGATTTGATTGTGTGTGGGAATATTCTCTCAGAAGGAGATGTAAAGTTTATTACTGAATTTGTGATATTTGTTCTGACTGTAAATACAGTAACGAATTGTAATGATGCGTTAGGAAGATGGATGGCCGGTTTAACTTTGTAATTTCTATAATTTCCTGATTCAAAGAGATTTTAATCATTGTATATAGTTTCTTGAAGTGCTAAAATTTAGATGTTATATTTGTCCAATACACCTGCTAGTTGCTTAAGCTTGCCAATTTTGAGAAGTGTGTTGATGTTCAAATCACCAGGAAAATGTTTGGTCTTCGGGCGAAGAGATTTGGGAAGCTCCGATACATTCTCGTATGACGAACTCGGTCCCCCAGAATCCGATAACCGAGATAACCTAGTATGTATACTAGGGCCTGGGGTAGCTGCCTTGTTTAAAAACGACATCATGCTTATAAGTTGAAGTTATTGGGGATATTGATTGTAATCAATCTCGATGTTACAACTAAGATATTGAGCCTCAGATGTTTTTTGGCTGTTATTTTACAGCTTTAAGCCAGCCCTCCTTCTTTCTTCGCAACTGCTGAGCTACTCAATCCACTCAGCAGGTACTGCAGGCGGAGTTATTATTATTATTATTATTACTATTATTATTAACTAGTGCGAAGTACGTACTGTGTATAATGTATACCAAAGAAAGATGCATAACAAAAATTGCTAACCAGACCAGGTGTGAACTTAAAAAAAATTTGAATATTCAAAAAAAAAATCAAGCAAGCTTTACGTGACCGGCGAGTTGGCCGTGCGCGTAGAGGCGCGCGGCTGTGAGCTTGCATCCGGGAGATAGTAGGTTCGAATCCCACTATCGGCAGCCCTAAATATGGTTTTCCGTGGTTTCCCATTTTCACACCAGGCAAATGCTGGGGCTGTACCTTAATTAAGGCCACGGCCGCTTCCTTCCAACTCCTAGGCCTTTCCTATCCCATCGTCGCCATAAGACCTATCTGTGTCAGTGCGACGTAAAGCCCCTAGCAAAAAAAAAAAAAAGCTTTACGTGAATGTTGATAGCGTGATCATAGCTCTTGTGCTCCTGCAGTTTTACTTGGATTCCCAACCACAGCGACGTGGCTCCTTCCATTTAAAAATATATTAGGCATTGCCCAGGATTCAAGCCGCGGTGATCTTACTGAGAAGCCAGTGACATTGCATCTTAGTTAAATGTTTAAAAATATATATTATTGTTATGAAATGGTTAAGCTTGCGTGTAACTAACTTTGTGTTCCTGTGAAGGAAGGAATAGAAAAAGAAGACGAAGATGATGATTATGATGATGAGGAAGAAGAATTTCAGTGATTTTACGTCCCACATACTGCATTTTGGAGACTCAGAGGTACCGGAATTTTGTCCCATATATAAATTTACTGACACAAATTTGTACGTGTTTGAGCACCTCCAAGTAGCACTGTCAACTTGGGCCATGAATCCAGCACTCTGCCGTCTGAGCCACTCAGCAGAAGAAAAAAGAAAGAAGAAAAATAATTACAACCTTTCAAACAATGAGAACATTAGATAATTGGGTCTCTGAAAGATCCAAAAGAGGTATCGTTCCAAGGCCCTCATGATACCATAGGAGAAGGAATTGATCCACAATTTATTGTAAGACTAGAAAAATGAAAGAGAGGAGTGTGTACATGAAATTAGAAATTATCCAGATCATCTGATGCAACCATGTATTTCAATTTCTGATTCCTGTGGGAGGTCAGTTACAACTTCGATCTTGTAAAATGCCACTGTAGAGGGAAACATTCATTGGGAATAACGCACCTGTGTTCAACTAACTTGGCATTACTGTACCAGTTAATTACCGGGCTCGATAGCTGCAGTATCCAGTATTCGGGAGATGGTTGGTTCGAACCCCACTGTCGGCAGCCTTGAAGATGGTTTTACGTGGTTCCCGTTTTCACACCAGGCAAATGCTGGGGCTGTACGTTAATTAAGGCCACGGCCGCTTCTTTCCCACTCGTAGCCCGTTCCTGTCGCATCGTCGCCATGAGACCTATCTGTGTCGGTGCGACGTAAAGCAACTTGCAAACAAAAGAAAAATCTCAGTTAATTAAGTCATCTAGCGGAACTGAAAGCGTTCCTTTGATGGGTTTTTACTCTCTCAAGTGTAAGATTACATAACGACAAGTCAAATATTACCCAGGTCTTTGACGTCAAGGAATGAAAACTGTCGTCACTTCCTAGAACTGTGCAGGTAATAGCAAATATAATAGTAGACAGTTTCATATGGCATATACACATATCTCTTTCGCAAGTTGTTAAATTGTTTGACACTTAAATTTTAAGACATTGCCCGCATTCCCTTATTTCTCAGGTTCAAAGCTGTGCGACAGACGTTGGAGCGCCGGCCTTCTAAAGCAAGTTCACGAGTTAGATCCCGACTCAGTCTGGTGGTACTTGAAGATGTTGAAATATATACTAGACGCATGTTGGTAGGCCTATCTTTTTTGCGGGACAAAATTCTGACACCTCCACATCTCCGACATGTAGTTACTGTGATATAAGCATCGTTATTATTAAATGTTAGTTATATGGTTTGCTGTTTTGTCCTCGGACCGAAGGCTGTTTGGGTGGCTCAAGATGCTGTCGTATCTTAATAATAATAAAAATAATATTATTTGATTTACGTCACACTAACTACTTTTATGGTTTTCGGAGACGCCGAGGTGACGGAATTTAGTCCCGCAGGAGTTCTTTTACGCGCCAATAAATCTACCGACACGAGGCTGACGTATTTGAGCACCTTCAAATACCAACGGAATGAGCCAGGATCGAACCTGCCAAGTTGGTGTAAGGCCCGTGCCTCAACCGTCTGAGCCACTCACACCGGCATTGTCGTGTCTTAAGATCTCTTCAGTTCGCCATAACGTGAATGTCTTTTCTCTTTCCTTCTCTTTCAGCAATTCGTCTGTAAATGATGTTACTAACGAAGTCACTATGTCACAGAATGACATCGACAATACTTCTCCACTTTCAATTTCGACTACAAACCATATTTTCCCACCCCTCTCTCTCACTTATTCGCTATATCTTGGGACATAATTATCTTACTTTCCTCTTCAAATTTCCTTTCTTCACACGCGTGTTTCAGTTGCGTCTAGGCTATCGTTTTCCCGAATTTCTAATGTCGAACTTTCAACCCCAAATAGAAACGTACTAGATGAAGGTGGTCTTTCCTTTTGAACTTGTTCTAGATCAGTGTAGAAGGTCTGACGAGTCGGGAATTGGTAGGCTGAAAGATCGCCAAAATCTGCGTCAACAGATCCCTTGACATAATTGCTTCGTTATAAGCACTTCGTTTTGAAGTTTGAAAATCCTCCACTAATATTAGAATTCTTTCATCGACATGTGAAATATATCTTATGCGGAGGCTGAATTACTTTTTTCTTTCCTTCTACATTTCTGGTGTCTTTAAGAAGAGGAGCAAAGAACTCCTTTGGCTTATATACAGTATCGTCACGACTTTAGTCTTATCATAATTCATCTTGATATCATCGAAAGGTAATTTAAAAATTAAAATAACTGTAGTCAAATAATAATAATAATAATAATAATAATAATAATAATAATAATAATAATCTACGATTTCATGCGTGTGGACTGGTTATGATTAAATTTATAAGGCAGAATCTATAATGGTTGCCTCTGCTTCTATTCTTTGCAATTATTTAGCTATAAGTCTTGCTTCATTGCTGATGCATTTGGAGGAAAGTATTTTTTTTACAAGTTGATTTACGTCGCACCGACACAGATAGGTCTTATGGCGACGATGGGACAGGAAAGTGCTAGGAGTGGGAAGGAAGCGGCCGTGGCCTTCATTAAGGTACAGCCCCAGCATTTGCATGGTGTGAAAATGGGGAAACCAAGGAAAACCATTTTAGGGCTGCCGACAGTGGGTTCGAACCCACTATTTCCCGAATACTGGATACTGGCCGCAATTACGCGACTGCAGCTATCGAGCTCGGTGGAGGGTAGTACATGATTTATTTAGTAACATGGTTATAGCACCATTCTTCATTATCTGTATCTGTGTAGACGCCGTGGCTGGTGTTATACTGATCAGAACTTATTCAGGATGAGCAAAGATTACAGTACCTCATCCCCAACCAAAATTTGAAGTAAGCGATTGTTAATTTCAAATTATTTTCCTTCGAGAGTCAATATCACCATGTAACATTTAAAATTGTCCGTCTCTGTGGTGTAGTGGTTAGTGTGATTAGCTGCCATCCCCGGAGGCCCACGTTCGATTCCCGGCTCTGCCAGGAAATTTGAAAAGTGATACGAGGACTGGAACGGAGTCCACTCAGCCTCGGGAGGTCAACTGAGTAGAAGTGGGTTTGATTCCCACCTTAGCCATCCTGGAAGTGGTTTTCCGTGGTTTCCCACTTCTCCTCTAGGCAAATGCCGGGATGGTACCTAACTTAAGGCTACGGCCACTTCCTTCCCTCTTCCTTGTCTATCCCTTCCTATCTTCCCATCCCCCCGCAAGGCCCCTGTTCAGCAGAGTAGGTGAGGCCGCCTGGGCGAGGTACTGGTCATTCTCCCCAGTTGTATCCTCCGACCCAATGTCTCACGCTCCAGGACACTGCCCTTGAGGCGGTAGAGGTGGGATCCCTCGCCGAGTCCGAGGGAAAAGCCAACCCTGGAGGGTAAGCAGATTAAGAAAGAAAGAAAGAAAGAAAGAAAGAAAGAAAGAGAGAAATAATTTTTCAAATTGATCTTGCATTGATGGGTTGCATTTTGAAGCTATCGTTATCGTAGTTGCGGTGTTTTGCTTCTTTTAATAGTCAAGTTAAAAATTATTTCCCAGAATTAATCCCGCATGGAACATCTACGCTCTAGGTGTTATACGATTAGGAAATTAAATTCTGAAGGAAGTACATACATATTTATATGTAGGTAGTAAATTTTTCTATAAAATACTCTTAGTTTTGCCTTCTTAATCTCTTTGAAGATCCTATATATGCTTAAAGTTTAACTTACACTCAAATTCCACCCGAGCAATATTCTGCTAACTTATTTATTGGCAATTACCACCGGACGTTTCTCTGAATACGCATTATTTTTTATTCTCCTTACTTGGCGATACACCAGATAGGAAGCCAGATGATCCCACTCGTGAAAGTAATACGTAAAGTTTCCCATGGCTAAGACTAGTTTTGCAAAATAAAGGCAGATTTTGTATAAAAGTTCGACCTTGTGACCTATTGATCATCATTGAAAAAGCTAACCGTTTAGGGGACTGTCTTCGTTTACATTGAAAAGGCGTACGTGCGGTAAGGGGTTCGTGTTATTCATGTTATAGAATAGTTTCTGTGATAGCAGAACCTCTAACTGTTGCTTCTTTTCTGTAATTCCTTAGCTGTAAGTCTTGTCCTATTGCGGCACTTGGATGGTAGTACATTTCTCAGTGACATGGGTTCTGTTTACTGCTGTTGTACAGTATCTACATTGTGCACCTGAAGAATTACACCTAGTAAATTAAATTTATTCAGATGTACCGGTAACTCGTAACAATTACGAAGTTCGTGGATTTCCGCCGGTGCATAATGTGAACCATTGTCTTCAGAATATAAATATATAAAATCTTCAGATGTAGCATTTCTATTTTGGTCCCTAAATTTTTCTCCTAAACCACAAATGATTTTAAATAACGTGGCGTACATTCTGAGCGTCTTCAGATAAAGTATCATGCCAAATTTCACCTCTTTAATAAATCCACGTCTTTTACATGCTTCTAGAAAGGTCTTGGGAAACACCCCATCCATAGTCTTTATGCTCTCAAAATTTTTGATTCCCTTCTCCCTCGCAGTAACATTGACGTAAAGTAGAATTCCCGTATTCTCCAGATAATCCCTTCCCCTCCCTTCTATCGCCGTTGCGACTGTGATCTACTTTAATCGACCACAGAGCTATTCGTTATATCTGTTTAAGTACGGATGCCAACATGTTAATAAATTTATGTTCGAACTAAGAAGTTAGGATCATGTATGTTGAAGAATCTGTTGGAATTACTTAGCGTTCCTGTCCTTCGTGAAAAACAATTTATTGGTGTTGTGAAAAATTCACTGGTAATATGACTACCGTATTTCTCTGACATAGTGAATTCATTTGTTCTCCGCATTACTTCCACGGCACTAATGTATCCACTATGGAAGCATATTGAATTCCATCACGATTGAGTTTTGCAATTACTGTATTTACTTTACTGATTAACGAATGCGGAATCATGTTCCTTGTGAGTAAACATAGTAGAAGCAGATGTATTTGACACTTCTAAGAGAGGAACAAATTTTTATATTGATATGAGCGTTAAATTTCTTTAAAAACTACGGACTATACAGAATCAACCATCCAACTGGTCAGCTGTGAAGGGAGTCGTACATTGTCTTCTGTACATTGTATATCCATTAATGTATTCTTCAGTTACTTCTCTGAACTAATTTGAGAGGTTTTATAACACCCACCTTCTTTCGTACCCGGCTAACGCTGATTAATTCCACCACATTTTATTTTCTCAAAAAATACTAGGGTTATTCAGTCACGGGGATATTGTTTCATAAATGTATGACATGTGCGTAAATTTATCAAAATGGTACAATAACAAAACTCATCTAACGCTAAGAAAATGTGAAACATCATTAGCTCAAGAAAACAACAACACGATGATAAAAATAATTACCGTCGATGGAAAATCGAACCCGGGAGACATGGCCAGGAATCCACTACGATTTCCATTCAGCTATTTATGCACGCCAATAATTTCACAGGTGCAGTGCTAATGCACTAGCGGAGTCCGACTCGTTGGCTGAATGGTTAGCGTACTGGCCTTCAGTTCAAAGGATCCCGGGTTCGATTCCCGGCCAGGTCGGGGATTTTAATCGCTTCTGATTAATCCTTCTGACTCGGGGACTGGGTGTAGGTTTCCGTACAAACACTGACCTCATCATATTCAGACAACATACAACACTACCAAGCACCACAGAAACACGCAATAGTGCTTACATACCTCCATATAGGTTTGGCGTCAGGAAGAGCATCCGGCCGTAAAACAGGGCCAAATCCACATGTGCGACGCAGTTCACACCCGCGACCTCACAGGTGTGGGTAAAAGCGATAGGAAAAGAAGAAGTGCTAATGCACTAGCGGAAATGGAAAGTGTTGTACCATGAACACCTTGGCCGAATGCCACCAAATTCATACCCCAATATTTCCATGCCTGTGAGATATGTTGATTCAAATTTCACTCTCATACGACCTGTGTTAGTACAGGAAAACGCCATTCCGAAAGATGGCGGCTGGGGTGTGTACGTGATGGCTCTTGGGTGTGTCTAACGTTACTGTCTCTTTTCATGTAGAGGTCGCAACACAGCATGTCTAGAGGACGTGCATGTGCAGCTTATCGCCATCTTCCGGACTTTTTGAAAGGTCGGATCATGGGCATAAGGAATATGGGAGCATCATACCGAAAAAATTGCGCAGACAGTTGGCCATAGTGCAAGGACTGCAGAACGAGTAGTGACAAGGTGGACTCAGAACTGCAGTGTGGCACGAAGAGCAGGCACGGCTCCTTCCAGGAGGACTACACAACGAGAAGATCGTAGGATTAGTCAGCTAGCTCTAACGAACAGACGGATGACAACAGCTGAAATCTGGGCAGAGGTTACGGGCAGAGTGTCACCACGAACCGTCAGGAACAGATTACTGGAAGCTGGGTTGAGAGCTCGAGTTGCCATGCGTTGTTTATCGTTGACACCAAACCAGAGACAAGGGAGACTTGCATGGTGTAGCGCCAGAATAAACTGGGGCAGTGAGTGGCATTTGGCGGTGTTCAGCGATAATTCTCGCTTCTGTTTTTGGCGGTCAGATCGACGTTACATTTCCGTCGATGACCTGGCGAAAGGTCACAGGAAGCAGCGATTATCGACTAAATGTGTCAATAATGGTAAACCATATTGCCATACACTCCATGACGAGGGAACCCAATGACTTATTCCTGCAGGATAATGCAAGAGCCCACACTGCAATTCACACCAGAAACGCCTTTATGAATGTAGCCTACGGATTCTTGTCTGGAAAGCCCAGTCCCCTGACTTGTCACCCTTAGAGCATGTCTGGGATGTGATGGGAGGACATATTCGGTCATATCAGCCTCCAGCTAGCAATCTTCCTGAACTGACACAGCATGTGTTTCAGGCATTGCAAGAGATACCTCAAGATGTCATTCGGAGGCTGTTTGTTTCCATCCCACGTCGAATACAAGAGTGTAATCGTGCCCGTGGGGTCACACCTCGTACTGTTGATGATTATGATGGACAGTTCCGAATGGACTGAAAGTTAAATAATTTAATACCTGTTATGTTATACCTGTTATTGGAATGGTACTTCATGGTATAATGCTTCCCATTTCCGCTAGTGTAGTATTCAAGCTAGCGCAGCATCCAAAGTAAAATATATTCCGTTGACGCCTTAAGAACAATAGGACTTTTCCTGAATTGAATTCTAGTGCAGTAGTACAGGCTAGTGCGCTGAAGAGTCAGGCTGAATAAATAAGTCCCTCATTGTACTAATAAAAACTTCATGTTCCACATTTATGTACATTCTATTTCTCATATTAATTGTATGTAAATTCAATAAGTGTCCGCCTCTGTTGTGAAGTAGTTAGTGTGAATAGCCGCCACCCCCGGGGGCCCAGGTTCGATTCCCGGCTCTGCCACGAAATTTAAAAAGTGGTGAGGACTGGAACGGGGTGCACTCAACTTCGGTAGATCAACTGAGTAGAGACGA
The DNA here is from genome assembly GCF_040414725.1 of Anabrus simplex. Classification (NCBI taxonomy): domain Eukaryota; kingdom Metazoa; phylum Arthropoda; class Insecta; order Orthoptera; family Tettigoniidae; genus Anabrus; species Anabrus simplex. Next base: position 466,869,365 of record NC_090265.1, on the reverse strand, counting down.
GTTCAATTCCCACCTCAGCCATCCTCAAAGTCGTTTTCCATGGTTTTCCACTTCTCCTCCAGGAAAATGCTGGGACGGTACATAAGTTAAGGACACGACCGCTCCCTTCCCTTTTCCTTGTCTATCTCTTCCGATCTTCCCATTCCCCCACGAGGACCTTCTTCGGCATAACCCCAAGTCTCACGCTCCAAGACACTGCCCTTGAGGCGGTAGAGGTGGGATCTCTCACTGAGTCCGAGGGAAAAATCAACCCTGAAGGGTAACTGGATTAAGTAAGTAAAATAAACAGCATTTTATTATTACCGTTGATGCCCGCCTGGAATGAAGAGTCGCTCACTCCGATTCGCTTGATAAGACGGTGGTCATATTTCAATGTCGGCGAGTTGAGGACTTTTTATGCCTAAAATAATTATATTGAAATTTCATGAAATTTAGGACCTTTCCTAATTTATTCGGACGATTTAGCAGTTTTTGGTACAAATGACACCTCTCATTCTCTTGTAGATAAGGAGTTTCACTTTTGTGAAAGATACCGTTTTGTACGCAGATATATAGACAATAATACCCCTAATAATAATAATAATAATAATAATTGTACCGGGCGGTACACCTCCACGCCACTTATTTAAAATTTGCACCAATTGAAACTCCTCTGCTGGAGGAAGTCTGAACTTTATCTACGGTATTAATTTTCAAATTTCTCAGAAGATGTCACTACTGGGAAATTTTGAAGTTTCTGAACTGTGTTGTTTTCGACGTATTTTTGTTTTGCTTGTAGTAAGAAGTGTGAACATTCTCTTCTAGAGGACACTACTGAAGATCAACAATAGTGCAACCTAGTGCGAAGTGAAAGAACTGTTTTTTGGAGAAATTTTTATTTCAAAAGTTTGTTTCTTGTTAAATTTCTTTCTGTTATTGTTTAAGTTGGCTGTATACCCCTTTCTTTCCCCTTGTTTTGTATTTAGCCAATCCCGAATTTTTAAAATTAATTTCTAACCAATCAGGTGTATCTTCTCCAAAGGGGATATGTTGCTGTACCCTAGCCAATAAATGATTGTGGGCGGGTGTTTTTCTTCCTGAAACGCCTCGAACTTTCTGCGAGAGTATATAAACTGCTGATTTTAGGGTCTCTGCGCCACTTCTGTTCCATCTTTCAGTGTGTAAAGTACTTAGCAGGGGGCGGGAAGCGCCTCTTTCTTCGGGCAGCAGTTCTACAATAAGGTAATGGCCGTATAATAACTTCTTTTCTTGCTAGCTCAGCAGTTTAGCTCTCGGGGCGGGTCCGAAGCGTTTCCACCATGTAACTTTCCCTAAAATGTAAAGATACCTTGTATTTATTCTATCCTTTAAGCTACATATTGGGATAGAGAGTGCTTAACCCTCTCGAGCTCCCACTCATATTGTGTTGAGGTGAACTTATTTCTCACAACCGATTCTTCCTTAATGTAATGTAAATTGTTCTTTTCTAAAGTCACCTCTGTAGTATGGGATTAGCCCTTGCATTAGTGGCCTAGAGCCAAATTAGGTTTTTAAACAAATGCATTAGGAGTGCAGTTCGCCTCCTCTCAAATTGGTATTTTAGAGGCCATGTAATTAATCTTTTCTCATTTAATAGGCCTCAGTAGGTTGGGTATCTTACCCCTGTGTTTATGTCCTTAGAGGACAGCTTGAAAGTCAATTTTGGTGTGGTCTTTTATAGGCCAGAACATTGAGAGCGTATTGCCCTTTTGAAATTTGATTTCTGTGTGCCTCGAGCAGGCTTTACTGTGTAATTTTGGAGCAAGTGCTCCTGGGCATGATTGGGGTCTTCTGCCCCTTTGTTGGATTCCTGTATATTGTAAAATTGGGCTACTTGTTCAAGTATTGTGGATTTGGCTCTCGGAGCCCATCCGGTAACTCTGTAATTGTACATTCTCGAATAGTGGCCTTGCTACTCTGTACCTGCCATGCTTGTTATTTTTTTGATTTTATAAAGAAAATATAACCTTGTTAAATTTTACATGAACTCTAATTTCGTAGCTTGAGACCCGTTCACACCCGCACCTTCTTTCACCTCTAACTACCACGGGATACTCCGTAACAATAATAATAATAATAATAATAATAATAATAATAATAATAATAATAATAATAATAATAATAATAATAATAATAATAATAATGACGATAATGATAATATAATAATAATGTCATATGGATATTACAGTCTAGTTCAGCAGTGTCTTCCTCTTACCTGGAGACCATGCGTTCCGTTACAAACTCGTTTAGGAATTTTAATTCTCGACAGAGTGCTCAAACGAGGTTTATTCAGTCTCAGGAGGGCGACTGAGGAGCTTCGCAAATATGATACTAGAGACATTGGACTGGGTGACAGAAACCAAGCAATGTGGCTAAAATGTCGTCAAGCTGATCTCGCATCAATCCAATAACAGCAGACCATCTGGTTGTGCAGCAGCCATTTCTGGAGGTCAAGGCTCTTAATGAGCTGTATGAGCCACTGGAGGTGAAACTACAGTCTCGTGCAACCATTGTATGGCAAACACTCGGAAACGGTGGGTGTTGGTCGTCGTGGGAAGGAAACACCGTGTGAGAAGCGTAGTGAGTGGTGTGTAATTTACGGGAATGTAAATCAATCCCATCCAGTCCAAATCAAACCAAACCAAAGCCCATCGAGCAACGGCCCCGAGGCTCCATGGTCTTCCAAGCGACCGCTAGTCAGACCAAAAGCCTGCAGATTACGAGGTGTCATGTGGTCGGGAAGAAGAATCCTCTTGGCCATTATTCGTAGCTTCCTGGACCGGGGCCGCTGTCTTACCGTCAATAGCTTCTCAGTTGTAATCACTTGGGCAGAGAGGACCTCGAACCAGCCCTCAGATTCCTGACCTGACCGGGAATCGAACCCTGGATCTTCGAATAAGAGGCATGCAGGCACCTTCACCATGGAACCGAATTACAGCAATGTAAGGGATAGAAAAATAACCGAAAAGCCCTGAACCACAAGAATTAACTATACACGGTTCAAATCCAACGACTCGGCCCGAAATAGAACTCTGAATGCTGTTCTTATTCACCAGTCGAGAAGGGAACAACTGCAGTACCAAGAAAGTTGGGTATGCTATACGAAAATTGCGTTTCAGTGATGGTCGATTTCAATCCTGCTGTTGGCAACTCTAACTTATGTTTCTAGTTTTCACAACAGGGAGCTACCGATGTAGTGCCTAGTTGTAGTCCCGGTCTTGTTCCGTCACCGAAAACCTATCCTTTATTGGATTGCTAAGTAGTTAGTAAAATAAAATAAAAATACAGTACCTGGGGAGATGGACTAGAGATTTCAAAGCAACAATTTTATGGTTCAACCCGAGACACCAGTAGAACGGTGGTCGTGATTATTGTTTTAAGAGGAAGTAAAAGTTGGTAACCGTCCTCTATTAACATTAATCAGAAGGAAGTCGGAAGAGGTATGACACTTCGAAGAATGAAGTTATCGGCAAAAAAATAAAAAAAAAAATAAAGAAAACAGCAATTGGGGAGGAGGGTAGGGCCACGAAGGGCGTGAAAATTAAAGAATCAGTAGGCCTCGAAAACCCAATAAAGTCGGGATCGGAAAAGAACAAGAGTTTACCAATAGAAGTCGGATAGGAAAGGTGAAAATACGAGGAGCCTGGGACAACTTTTATTTTTTTGTTATAAAATGCGATTTGTTCGGGGCGTCAATCTATAGAGATCTTTTGCCCCTACTTGCACTATATGTTATGAACCTACGTGCAATTGGAATTGCGGAAGTGTAGAGTGTTAGGAAAGGAACGTTAAGGACGGCACAAACACCCAGTCCTTAGGCCAGGGATATTAATCATTTACCATTAAAAACACCTGACCCGGCCGGGAATCGAGCCCGGGGCCGCCGGATGACAGGCGGACGCGTTGCCCCCTACACAGCGTTGCCGGACAGCCTGGCACAAGCAAACGGTAGCAATGCCAGACAGCTACGGGACCCATGGTCGCCAACCCACGCTCCCATGATGAAAGCCCCTGGGTCACCTTTTGTGACTGGCAGGGATACCGTTGATGCATTCTATCAATCCCACTCACCGGGGAGTGGTGGGAGACACCATTGGAAACATCCATAAAGAGGAAACTTCTAAGAATCTCTGTTATATATTGTGGAAACCTTCCGGAACTGTCTCCCGCAAATGCTTAGAATAACAGCATTTAGAAATCAAGACTCATCCTTCACATGGAGACACTGAAATTGAGTTTGAAGTAGTAGGAGCACCAGGAGAATACCCATTACGTGAGAGAATAGCACGAATCGAATCGAACGGAAGACGAACTCTGCTTCCTTCACATTAGGGAGACGGTGGTGGGTGCCAGGAGAGGGGTTGGGGTGCAGAGGAATGGAATGGAATTCTTCCAGAAAGGAGGAATAGAAAATCTATAAGGGAACGTAGTTCTGCTCGGGCTATATTTTACAGTAAGCGACGGGTTAATGATGGCAGTTAGATTCTATCAAGTCTGAAGCTTCTCACATTGCGCACTTGGGTGTGTCACGTAATTCTTATGCAGCTCCGAGCTTATTGGAAATTTTACAGTGATCCTCTTTCTCTAACATACTCGCCATCTCTCTACTTGTCTATCTATTGTCATAGCAGGAACACACCCATGGACATATTTTAGTAGTGGCTATAAAATTAAATAACTGATTTTCAGATCAATCATTTCACGTACTGTTTAACTTCTCGTAGGGTAAATATATTTTTTGTTTTATTTCAATGTTGAGGGGAATAGTGGCACAGTGCAATTTCTTTTTGTTTCGAATTCAAAGTTCTTTATTATTATTGTTATTGGGAGAGCATGATTAGCGCACTGGCTTAAATTCTGGCTTGGCACTCGGATGACTGAGGTTCGAATCCTGGTCGAACCTGGGATGAGATTTTTATCTCAAAAATCACGCGACGCCAGGAAGATCATCCGACTTTGAACCCCGGCCAAAATCAGAATGTGCCTGAGTGGCTCCAGCGACCCAAGAAGTAACCAAGCTTCAGATTTTTGACATTAGTACGGCCTTACAAATATCATTTTCGTCTTGGAGTTCGTCACCAGGCATTAGTCATTTCGGTATGCTAATCATGAGCATAGTTACTGGGTTCTGAACAAGGCAACCACAGTTTGAATCCCCGCGAACGCACTTGACATTTTTGAAACGAAAAGCGACATCCGTATGTTTCGGGTTCCACGGAAAACTATGAACATCATATCATCAATAGCCACGTAAATCTGAAATTATGCTTGCTCACACGTTGCGAACACTGTACATTTATTTCCTGGGAACGAGCATGTAGCTCCTCAATTTAGACATACTTTAATCATCATCGTCATTATCTGTTTACCCTCCAGGGTCGGCTTTTCCCTCGGACACAGCGAGGGATCCCACCTCTACCGCCACAAGGGCAGTGTCCTGGAGCTTCAGACTCTTGGTCGGGGATACAACTGGGGAGAATGACCAGTACCTCGCCCAGGCGGCCTCACCTGCTATGCTGAACAGGGGCCTTGTGGAGGGATGGGAAGATTGGATGGGACAGACAAGGAAGAGGGAAGGAAGCGGCCGTGGCCTTATGTTAGGTGCCATCCCGGCATTCGCCTGGAGGAGAAGTGGGAAACCACGGAAAACCACTTCCAGGATGGCTGAGGGGGGAATCGAACCCATCTCTACTCAGTTGACCTCCCGAGGCTGAGTGGACCCCGTTCCAGCCCTCATACCACTTTTCAAATTTCGTGGCAGAGCCGGGAATCGAACCCGGGCCTCCAGGGGTGGCAGCTAATCACGCTAACCACTACACCACAGAGGCGCACTAGACATACTTTAATACCAAAATATATTTTAAAAGAAGCGGTAAGAGTTTTCTCTTATTTTCCATTGAGATCCTATGATATTCTTCGTAGATTATAGAAGTGAAGTTCTGATAGCTCCCGTAAAGGTATGTACACACACGCAGGCACGCACACACACACACACACACACACACACACACACACACACACACACACACACACACACACACACACACACACACACACACACACACAGTTGAAGAATCTAAACCTCGTATGTTACAATGCTCTTCCTATTCATTATTTTCCTTAAGACTGGTCACGTCTCCCAGGCACATGAGGATAAGCAGTCGATCAGAACAATTTTCGTTGTGTTCTTTTTTATTATCCCGATGTGTAAAGGAAAATGAATCTTACAGTACCGTACTCTAGGAATGTGTTTGCGTGACGAATTTACTCACTCCTACAGCATAATGTATTTAAGGTTCATTTTTCTTTACACATTGACATAGCAAAATTAACACAACGACATTGTTCTGATGGACTGCATATCCTCATGTGGCTGGGAGGCGTGACCAGTCTTAAGGAACATAATGGATAGCAAGAGCATTGTGACATACGAGGTACATATACTGTATACAGTAATTCGCTAATCGGCCAACCAGTGGCCACAATAAGTTTCATTATATATTCTGACGTGTATTCAATTTTCATTTGAGCCAGTAGGTTTCTTTTTGCTGATGGCTTTACGTCGCACCGACACAGATAGGTCCTTTGGCGACGATGGGATAGGAAGGGCCTAGGAGTTGGAAGGAAGCGGCCGTGGCTTTAATTAAGGTACAGCCCCAGCATTTGTCTGGTGTGAAAATCTGAAACCACGGAAAACCATTTTCAGGGCTGCCGACAGTGGGATTCGAACCCACTATCTCCCGGATGCAAGCTCACAGCCGCGCGCCCCTAACCGCACGGCCAACTCGCCCAGTGTTGTAGGTTTTCATTAGTTCGCTGTGTCGAACACAGCGTTCATGCGACCACGTAGCACTAGTTGTCCAGTTCTCCATTTCTCACGAATTTTGTACTGAAGAGGTCTCTTATGTGCGCTCTTTTCGTTGTAGGCCCATTTATTTTTGTGGCACCAACACCAGGTTTACGCTTTTCCTTTTACCACCGGTGAGGCAGTAACAATACAATAGTGGGCAGGAGAAGGGAGACGAAACAAATATATAAAAATAATAGCACCGTACAATAGAAACGATTACAGAACAATTAACCTTTAAACACACCATGTGGAAGAAATACTGGAGAAAACTATACCGCTATAAAAACAGGAGATGAAAAATAGGATTTGCTACCCTAAGGACCAGTATTTTACTAAATATATGTAAAAAAAGAAAATCTCATACATTTTAAAAGGAAAGTTTAATACCGGAGGGAAATTACATAAATGAAATCTCTGTTAGGCTATATCAAACCCTACGGCTGACTCACTCACTGACGTAAATGATTGACCACTTCCAGATGAGGTAAAAACTTGGAATTTGGCAAAGTTATAGCTATTAGCATGTAAGCTACGGAAAAGTTCCAAAAAATACAAATTTGTAATTTTTACCCTCCGCCCCCAAAACAAAATGGCGGGCGCTATGTTACATTGTGATAGAAAATTAAAATTTGGCACAGTTATAGCTTTTAGCTTGTAACGGACGGAAAAAGTCAAAGATTTCCAAATATTTCACATTTTACCCCAGAAAAATATCGAAATTCTGAGGAAAATTTAATGACGTTGCAAACTTTGGTTTCGAGTTATTTTGTGGCTATACGGCAATTCCTATCAAAATACGGATAGCACAGTGGCGTGTTCCTATGACTTTTAATCGTATTTCGACTCATTCTACCTTAGATTGAGCTTCATTTTCATATTTTGGGTCAATTTTGTTTCTTTTCCATACATTATTTCACTGCTTGAAACGCTTAAAGACAAGTAGAATCTTGAAATTCAACCGGCTGCTTGCCACGTCCATTGGCCATAGGTAAACCAACTTTCATTATTCTAGCTGCCGTGAGTGTACGGGAAAACGGAAGGAATATGTGGAAATACTACTATAATTTCAGCCTAATCTAAGCTTCTAAAGCAGTCTAGGGTGTAGCTGGTGGTGGTACGACCAAATTGCAGATCGTTTCGTGATCGATACACCCGCGAAGTTTCAAGCCTGTAGCTATATTGGCAAATTCATTTTTCAACATGTGAGAAACGTGCGAAATTTGACGTGGAGAGAAACAGTTTCTATCTATGGTATAAATAGCCTAGATACGACAAAATGTCATAGGACGAAAAATGTAGACCACTACAAAGGCACGACTGTCTGCGGCTGTGTCAGTCCAGCTCTGGAATTTGGCACTTTTAGAATCAACTGTTTGTGAAAGTGAGAAACTGTGGCCTTTTTTTATTCGATCGAGCATCCCATTGATCTTACCCGCGACATTCCAATCGGTTAATATTGAATTTTGACGAGAATATTGACGACATTGTAATGACCTATGTCGAGTTCAGTTTAATATTTGTCTCTGTCTGTTACGGCATCACGGGAAAATGGATGAGTGGATTTTAATTAATCTTGGTATTTCAGTTTAGAGTAAGGTCCAGTGTGATCTTAGCTAAAGGTTGTTTTAACAATCACCAGGAGGGACCTAATGCACGAAACTCGATCTATCTCCATTAGGTTGATTTTTTTTTTTTTACGAAAAAAGCTCACGGCAACATTTATTTAGAGTTTTTGTACTATTCCTGTTTCCGATAAAATAAATATAAGGGAATTACCAGTGGATGTCGAGTGAAATTTGAAGTCCAAGAGCACCGAGCAAGTAGCTGCGCGGTTTGGGTCGCGTAGCTTAGAGCTTGCATTCGGGAGATAGTCGATTCGAGCCCGACTGCTGGCAGCCAGGAAGATGGTTTCATGTAGTCTCTCTAGGGAACAATATGAAGAGTGGACAATAAGTTTAATCATGCGCATGCTAAGTGGTTTTTCCGCCAAAGAAGGATATTGCGGCTACTATTACATAATTCCGGTTTAGCATGCTGTGAAAGTAAATTATTACAATCCTTCGAAACTATCTTCCTCATCAAAATCCAGGGATAGAATTAAGTGGTAAATTCTAGCAACTCCCCTATTAATCACGTGAGAAGTACAACAACTTCTTGCTTCTTGTACAGTAGCTCTGCGGTTATAATTTATTATCACCCCAGCCTATAATGTGTTTTATTATTCCCTTTCATGCGCCGCCAAAGATAACTAATTGCCTTGCTTCCTACAGGTGATGTTAAACCATCTTTTTCTATTTCACACATACATTCAAACAAAATAGCTGACAAAGAGAATGAAAAAATGTATTTCCTAATGGGCTGCGTGGTTCATATCACGCTAATATGAACTTGCGTTCGGGAGATGGCTGCTTCAAACCCCACTGCAGGCAGACCTGAATATGATTTTCCGTGTTTCGACATTTTCACGCTGCTAGGTTGAGTGGCTCAGACGGTTGAGGTGCCGGCCTTTTGAACCCAAATTGGCAGGTTCGATTCTGGCTCAGTCCGGTGGTATTTGAAGGTACTCAAATACGTCAGCCTCGTGTCGGTAGATTTACTGGCACGTAAAAGAGCTACAGCAGAACGAAATTCCGGCACCTCTGCGTCTCCAAGAACTGTAAAACTATAGTTAATTGGACGTAAAGCCATTATTATTATTATTATTATTATTATTATTATTATTATTATTATTATTATTATTATTATTATGACAGCAGGCAGATGCTGGGGCTGTACCTTAGTTGAGGCTACGGTCGCTTCCTTCCGAGTCACAGGCCTTTGCTCTCCCATTGTTGTCATAAACGTGTAACGTAAAACCAATAGAAAAATAAATAATCACCATCGAGTGAACTGGCTGAGGAGTTGGTGAATCCCACCGTATGCAGCCTTGGAGATGGATTTCCGTGCTTTCGGTGTGGGTTACTGTAGTCACGTCCTAGTTCGTGAACCATGGGCAACGGCTGGGAGGCCTAGTAAGTGGTCCTGAGAGTCGGGATGCCAGTTGCTATGGAATGGGAGTGGGCATCTCGGACATATTCTGAGTCCTGGCCCTCCTTGTGCTCAGGCGGCTAGGACTATACAATGCACCGTGGGTCCATAACCCGTTAGAGGAGAGATCCTCACTTGGACTATGTGCAAGTAGGGTAGCATCCTGCTTCATGAATTTACCGAGCTCAGAACATTTTAAGCAAGCTTCGGACCTATGGGAGTAACGGAGTACAACTCCCATTTGACAGGCGAGGGACTCCTTGGAAACCACTTGGCGAACGGAATGGAATTCGATGGGGAACTACAATATTAATGGGGCTTATGGAAGAAAGAAAGTAGAACTAGCTGAGTAAGCAAAGGGGATGCATCTGGATGTGCTAGGAGTAAGTGATATTCGGGTAAGGGAAGATAACGAGGAAGAGATAGGAGATTATAAAGTGTACTTGACTGGTGTTAGAAAGGGAAGGGCAGAGTCTGGGGTAGGGCTCTCTATCAGGAATACCATTGCACGCAACATAGTTTCTGTTAGGCACGTAAATGAGCGAAGGATGTGGGTAGATTTGTCAGTTGGAATAGTGCTAATGGGCGATTTCAATGCGAGAGTTGGGAATAGAACTGAAGTATACGAAAGGGTGATTGGCAAATGTGGGGAAGATGTGGAAGCTAATGAGAATGGGAAGCGCTTGCTGGACTTCTGTGCTAGTATGGGTTTAGCAGTTACGAATATATTCATCAAGCATACGGCTACTGACCGCTACACATAGGAGGCTAGGGGTACCAGATCCATAATAGACTACATCTTAACTGACTTCGAATCCAGGAAATCTGTTAGGAATGTACGAGTTTTCCGGGGATTTTTCGATGATACAGACCATTATCTGATCTGTAGTGAACTAAGTATCTCTAAGCCTAGGGTAGAGAAAGTGAAATTTGTCTGCAAATGAATAAGGGTAGAAAATCTCCAGGACGAGGAAATTAGACAGAAGTACATGGATATGATTAGTGAGAAGTTTCGAACAGTAGACAGTAAGCAGGTTCAGGATATAGAAAGTGAATGGATGGCATACAGGGATGCTGTAGGAGAAACAGCAAGGGAATGCCTAGGAACAATTGTGTGTAAAGATGGGAAAAGGCGAACATCTTGGTGAAATGATGAAGTGAGAGAAGCTTGTAAATCCAAAAAGAAGGCTTATCAGAAATGGCTCCAAACAAGGGCCGAGGCAGACAGGGATTTGTACGTAGATGAAGGAAACAGAGCGAAACAAATAGTTGTTGAATCCAAAAAGTAGTCGTGGGAAGATTTTGGTAATAACCTGGAAAGGCTAGTTCATGCAGCACGGAAACCTTTCTGGACAGTAATAAAGAATCTTAGGAAGGGTGGGAGAAAGGAAATGAACAGTGTTTTGAGCAATTCAGGTGAACTCATAATAGATCCCAGGGTATCACTGGAGAGATGGAGGGAATACTTCGAACATCTTCTCAATAAAAGGAAATTATTCTGGTGGTGTTGCGAACAGCCAAGCTCATGCGGAGGAAGAAAATGGTGTTAGTGAAATTACGCTTGAGGAAGTGAAAAGCATAGTAAATAAACTCCATTGTCATTAAGCAGCAGGAATAGATGACATTAGACCTGAAATGGTGAAGTATAGTGGGAAGGCAGGGATGAAATGACTTCATAGAGTAGTAAGATTAGCATGGAGTGTTGGTAAGGTCCCTTCAAGATTGGACAAAAGCAGTAATTGCACCTATCTATAAGCAATGGAACAGGAAGGATTGCAACAACTATCGAGGTATCTCATTGATTAGTATACCAGGCAAAATATTCACTGGCATCTTGGAAGGGAGGGTGCGATCAGTCGTTGAGAGGAAGTTGGATGAAAACCATTGTGGTTTCAGACCACAGAGAGGCTGTCAAGGTCAGATTTTCAGTATGTGCCAGGCAATTGAAAAATACTACGAGAGGAATAGGCAGTTGTGTTTATGTTTCGTAGATCTAGAGAAAGCATATGACAGGACACCGAGATAAAATATGTTCGCTATACTGGGGGACTATGGAATTAAAGGTAGGTTATTAAAATCAATCAAAGGAATTTATATTGACAGTTGGATTTCAGTGAGAATAATTGATGGTAGAATGAGTTCTTGGTTCAGGGTACCTACAGGGGTTAGACAAGACTGTAATATTTCACCTTTGCTGTTTGTAGTTTACATGGATCATCTGCTGAAATGTATAACATGGCAGGGAGGGATCCACTTAGGTGGAAATGTAGTAAGCAGTCTGGACTATGCTGACGACTTGGTCTTAATGGCAGATTGTGCCGAATGCCTTCAGTCTAATATCTTGGAATTGAAAATAAGTGTAATGACTATTGTATGAAAATTAGCCTCTTGAAGACTAAATTGATGTCAGTAGTTAAGAAATTCAACAGAATTGAATGTCAGATTGGTGATACAAAGCTAGAACAGGTCGATAATTTCAAGTATTTAGGTTGTGTGTTCTCCCGGGATGGTAATATCGTAAGTGAGATTGAATCAAGGTGCAGTAAAGCTAATGTAGTAAGCTCGCAGTTGCGATCAACAGTATTCTGTAAGAAGGAAGTCAGCTCCCAGATGAACTATCTTTACATCGTTCTTTTTTCAGACCAACTTTGCTTTAAGGGAGCGAAAGCTGGGTGGACTGAGGGTATCTTATTCATAAGTTGGGAGTAACAGACATGAAAGTAGCAAGAATGATTGTTGGTACAAACAGGTGGGAACAATGGCAGAAGGGTATTCGGAAGGCTGGTTTTGATCTTCATTAACATTTTTCACACATAAAAAGAGTTAATGAAGGCTAATTTAGGAATGAACTCGATGAATGAAGCTGTACGCATAAACCGTCTTCGTTGGTGGGGTCATGTGTGGCGAATGGAGGAGGATAGGTTACCTAGGAGAATAATGGACTCTGTTATGGAGGGTAAGAGAAGTAGAGGTAGACCAAGACGACCATTGTTAGACTCAGCTTCTGACGATTTAAAGATAAGAGGTATAGAACTAAATGAGGCCACAGCACTAGTTGCAAATCTAGGATTGTGGCGACGTTTAGTAAATTGAGAGAGGCTTGCAGACTGAACGCTGAAAAGCATAACAGTCTATAATGATAATGTATGTATGTATGTATGTATGTATGTATGTATGTATGTATGTATGTATGTATGTATGTATGTATGTATGTATGTATGTATGTATGTATGTATGTAATGTATGTATTGCACCCATCGAATTGCAGTATGTATGTTGGGTATTCAGACCGAAGGCTGGTTTTGATCTTCATTAACATTTTTCACACATGAAGAGTGTTAATGAAGATCATAATGGCTAACTTTCGAGGCCTACGTCTTTCCCTTCATCGCGTTATGCAATATCTACAATAAATGACTTGTACAATACATTTTGCACACTAGCGCCCCTGTTTTCTCTTGTTTGATAGGATTTAAGAACGCAAGAGTGATAGAGAAAGAGGCATCATATCTGACCGGGCGAGTTGGCGGTGCGGTCAAGGGCACGCGGCTGTGAGCTTACATTCGGGAGATAGTGGGTTCGAACCTCATTGTCGGTAGCCCTGAAGGTGTCTTTCCGTGATTTTCATACCAGGCAAATGTTGGGGCTGTACCTTAATTAAGGCCTCGGTCGCTTCCTTCCCACTCCTAGCCCTTTCCTATCCCATCGTCACCATACGACCTATCTGTGTCGGTGTGACTTAAAGCCAATTGTAAAAAAGAACACACACAGTGGTAATGATTAAGTTAGTGTATGTCATTAATAGCATTCTGACACTTAACTTATGTTACCTGAATGTTTTGTACGAGAATTTTTAGACGACAAATCGTCATTTTCTTGTCTTCATGTAAAATGTGCAAAATATTACGATGTATAAGCTGAAGGTTACTACAGATACCTTTCGATATTATCAGGGTACTCTTTCAATCACGACCAGTGAAGTTCATAACCAAAACATATTAAGTACCAACATTTTAAAGCGTGATATACTGTTTTCTGAGACCCGTGACTCGGGTACCAGAAAGGAAAGCAGTTCGCTTCCCTAGTTTGAGTATTACTTGCCTATTAACACCCTGTCCACGACGCTGTGGGACACAAATGATTCTACGTGGCTAGCTCTCCGTGGGCGGTATATAAATGTCACCTTTGACCTTCTCTGTTACTAGTAATAGATGGATATACGCAATGCCACAAATTCCACCAGATACCGTAATTTACAGTTTTGAACAAGATAACTTATACGAGAAGATGTCCGCTATGAAACGGTACATACATACATACATACATACATACATACATACATACATACGTACGTACATACATAAATGTCTTTTTTGGTGTAGTTAAGGCAATTGGGTCTTCTCTTACACTATGATAATAATAATAATAATAATAATAATAATAATAACAACAACAACAACAACAACAACAACAACAACAACAACAACAACAACAACAACAACAACAACAACAACAACAACAACAACAACAACAACAACAACAACAACAACAACAACAACAACAACAACAACAACAACAACAACAACAACAACAACAACAACAACAACAACAACAACAATAATAATAATAATAATAGCCAGTAATGACGTTGGTTCTTTCACGGATCGTGCTATTATAGAAATCCACAGTTCATATTCTGCTATACCTCTTAACGCTCTTTTAAATGCCACTCTGGTTGGTATTCCTCTGACGTCATCCGGTAAATGGTTCCATTCTCATGCGGCAAACACAGGGAATGAGTTGTTATATGCGGCAGTTCGATGGTGATGAATGACGAGCAGGTTTTATGTTTGAGCCATTGATTCTCTTTAACAACATTTGAGAAATAATAGAAAAGCGAAGAAAGGTAAGATGTGGAAGATGTGGAAAGAACTGGGTGGAGGAGAGACAAAGTATAATGGTTACGACAATCTATACATACATGATGTAGCGTACCACATCTGCGTGGTATTGTCATTTCTTGAATACGTCATACATTTGTTAAAACCAGCGCGGGGATGTGAACGGAGGGAAGATCTGCAGAACTAGGCCACCACCCACGACGGGGACGGGTAGACCAGCGAAGGGAGAACGCGAGCGGGTCTCACAGATTAATCTCCAACTCTGCTAACCGAGCCACATAAATGCTACCTGCAAGTATAAAATGCGGGAAGAAACAGTAGTGGAATGCTTGCGAGATTAGCGGGTAATTGCGCCTAGGAGCCACATGACAGAACACTAAAACGACAGAGAATATTGATTGGATTTGTCTAGTGTCTCGAGGTGATTATATGTATTTTGCCATTATATAGCATACCGCGGGAACTAAAAAATGTAGTCTCTGTAGTAGAGAAGATTATTCAATTGAGGTCAAAATTGAAACTACGAAGTGAATGCTAGGATATGGCGTGTGACTGAACAGAGAAGGGCGCTATTGGACGATAAGCAAATAAACCGCGAAAGGAAAATTTAGATAAAGGTCGAAGTAATGAATAAGTTTTAATCTTTCACTGTATTTAATGATAAACTCGAGATCTTCCAACTGTAATCCAGAAGGACCTGGGTACGAGAGACCGCAGATCAGCTAGATGAAACGGGACCTTCCAACTGTAATCCAGAAGTACCTGGGTACGAGAGACCGCAGGTCAAATAGATGAAACGGGACCTTCCAACTGTAATCCGGAGGGACCTGGCTAAGGGTGACTGCAAATCCAGTAGGTGAAACGAGCCCTTCGAACTGTAATCCAGAAGGACCCGATGAACGAGACTACCATGGACCGTTGTGAGCTGCAGGGAGCTATGCGACGTTAAATCGACCTGTGATCCTGTAAGATGGGGGTCAAGCGACAACTCTTGAATAAGATAAGTCTGAATAGGTATAAGCACGAAATAGAATAGCGAGATTCGTGAATTTCTAATATAAAGAAATCATTAATCTGCCTGGTACAAACCATGTGTCAGTTTAGATAGGTTCAGGACCGTCGCATATGTAATTTTAGTGTATATAGCTTTGCTTGGGTTGTAGTTGGTTATATGAGTGATATGCGTTAGAGAGGACTGATTCACTGCAATATTGTATTTATGTTACTCTTGTCTTGTCTGGAGTTACGGTAGTTTGAGAACTAGGATCATCAAAATATAAGGACGAAGGGCATTATAGTAATTGAAGTGGGAGAAGATCCTTGAAAGGACCAGCCAGCCTAAAGAGTAGGATGTGCTTGGTAAATTAATGATAAGCATGAGATTTTGGAGACACAGAGAAGGTAGTGGATGAGGTGTCACCATTGTTGATTAGTGGGGGTTTTCAAGAAAATTCCGGCCGGTTAATTCACAGCTGTATGGAAGGCTCGAACCAGGGCCTAGTGAATGTGAAATAAAGAAACATTGCATATATTCCAGATATTCTGGTGTTAAAGTATACATCGTGGCCTATCTGATGTGATTTGCGAGTCTGTGGATAATTATACCAGATTAATGTGACGACATTGTAAGAGTTATTTGAGAGGCTATAACTGCCGAGATTGTGAAGTTTGCCCCAGTGAAGGGATGGAATAGTTCGCCCAGAGATGAGTGCTCTTGTTTTCACGAGCGAAGAAGGGAGCCATAGCCGTCTTTACATACGAGCGCCAGCTGTGTAGAAACCTCGTCGTCCTCAGGAGTCTGGAAATCGTTCTGTATTTACAGCCAGTTAAAGGGCCGTGTTTTGAATGATGACCGCCACCCAACGGTCTTGCTTATATGTTGGTTTACTGAGGTCTATGCCTATCTCGGAGGGTTAATCAGGTGCCCCAGATGTTACCAACCCGTATTTACATGTGTAGTGTTTTAACGTATATATTGTTGGGTGTGTTTCGTTTTGATAATTTTTGTCATAGTAGTCTCTCTGTTCGAAGGGAAATAATACCGTATGCTTACAGAAGGGATCCGAGTTTCTGAACTCATTGAATTGCGTATTGGAAACCGTGCCAATAGTAGAGTCAGTGAATATTTTGGGAGGAAAATTTGTGGTCCTAGACGAGTGTTTAGGTATTTGTGTCCCTAATTCTAAGGGACCGAGATCGATAGCTCCAGTCGCTTAAGTGCGGCCAGTATCCAGTATTCGGGAGATAGTAGGTTCGAAACCCACTGTCGGCAGCCATGAAAATGGTGTTCCGTGGTTTACCATTTTCACACCAGGCAAATGCTGGGGCTGTATCTTAATTAAGGCCACGGCCGTTTCCTTCCCACCCATATCCCTTTCCTATCCCATCGTCGCTATAAGACCTATCTGTGTCGGCGCGACGTAAAGCAACTAGCAAAAAAATCTAAGGGAAGTTCGTAGCGCAAACGTTGCTTATCTTTGCCCATGTTTAATGGACATTTAGGAGCGAATGTTTTCATATCTGTCCAGACTAGGAAGTTCGCAATTCCACAAGAGAAATAAAGTACCTCACATCGCCGGAAAACTTGTATTGAACCTCATTGGTGTGGGGAACAGACCCATCATTTGATAAATATTTGCAGTGATTATTTCGGTATCATGTTTGATTCTTAAAATGGGGAATTTCTACATTTCTTGTCCAACTGTAACATGTTGATTTATGATTCACTAGTTGCCTCTGTGGATCCGTGGTAGAGTGTCGGCCTCCGGATCCCAAGATAGCGGGTTCAAACCCGGCAGAGGTAGTCGGATTTTTGAAGGGCGAAAAAAAGTCCATTCGACACTCCATGTCGTACGCTGTCGGCATGTAAAAGATCTCTGGTGACACATTTGGTGTTTACCCGACAAAATTAATTAAATCTCAGCCATAGACGCCCAAGAGAGATCCGGTTTACTCTGTCTGCCATCTAGTGGGCCTAGAGTAAAACGGAACGTCGAAATTGACGAGCAGACAGCCAGATGGCGTCAAATCGAAATGTCTGCAGACGGTAGCTGAGGCCATACGATTATTATTATTATTATTATTATTATTATTATTATTATTATCTTATCCATATCCTGCTTTTATTTCATACATACATACATACATACATACAACACTCATTGTGATCTCCTTCGATCCCACACCTCTTATTTCGAAATCATTAAAAAGTGACTATATTCACTATCTCCCGAGCCTTCCTGTGCTTCTCTCTCTATCTGTGACTGAGTGTATTAATTTTTTAAATAATTCGACCTTCTCAATTTTACTTCACATGACCAAATCAAAGAATGTTATATTACCTACCTAGACTCACAGAGCGCGCTGGTGCTATGCGGAAATTGAATATCTTCGCGCATCGCCATATTGCGGGCAGTTCAGTTTTGAATGCATGGTTAACACTTGGTGATGTTTACAGTTTCTTGTGTATTTTTCATGGTGATTCCTATCGATTAGCGGTTCTGTGGTTGTATTATGTGATAACGTGATCATTTATAGTATTGACAACTATTTTTAGTGATAAGTGCGAGCTTACATTGATCGGCGATATTAAAGGAGAGCAGGCCTAAGTTAAGCCGTGAGTGCAGAGTGGAGAACTATTCACGATGGTGACCTCTTGTGCAGCTTTCAATTGCACAAATCGGTATCAGAAAGGATCTGGTATTTCTTTTCACAAGTGAGTAGAAATTGAAATGTTATAAAATCACCATAATCGAGAATGGGCTACAGAGTGGTGGATTCAGGGATGTATGGACGTGGCATTCTCAATGTTTAGGCTTCTTCTTGGCGTTTTTCATTTCATTAGGGACAATTCCTAAGAACTAAACAGCTCTTCTGAAAAAGTGCATATTTTGTTCTTACAGACTGTGTACCCGTATTAAAATTTCGATAAACACGGGCCTAGAGTCCGAAAAATATGATTGATATGTTTTCATATCTCCTTTATATCAAAAGAATTATTAAATATGCTGTTCCAGAGAACAGGCTGATTCCTACTTCGCACTAGAAAACACTAATCAAGCTACCTGCTTAATATTAAAGCTCCTTTATCTTCTTTCTTATTTGAATCACAATGTTCCTGTAATAGAAAAGTTAGAACACGTTTTCAATTTTAATTTGTGCTCAGAAAATCTCCTTTCAATTCGAGTTTATAAAATCAGTAGGCCTAATATTTATATTTAAGATGACAATAGTATGAGAGGGAATTTTGCATCCTAAATGATTTTTCCTTTCTTAAATGTAACCCACTGGTAAAAATATATTTAATTCAGAGAAACTTAAACTAAGCTAGGTATTCCTTTCATTGTTAGATACATTTATAATTATGAGGTAGAGTAGCACTAGTGTAATGAGTTTTTTCAGGAAGAAAATTTTCAAAATGTAAAATAATGTAGTGAAATGTGAATGATTGCTGGCTCCACCACTCTGTTCTGAAATATATCACATGAGGTTCTATTTATGAAGCAGAAGAATATTTTGTGATAAATCAATGGGAGAATGTTCTGTCATTGTACCAGGAATGGTTGAGAAAAATGAGGAAATAGAAATATATACATTTCTTTGATTTTGAATACATGACTATTATTTTTAGACATATCGCTTAGAGGTTTCCACTGAATGAGCTGGAATTTCTTTCAATGTGGCTTGTTGCTGTTAAAAGAGACAAGTTTATTCCAACTTATTCCCATAGACTATGTTCAATTCACTTCACAGAAACAAGTTTTTGGCAATTTGAAGGGAACAAAATTCTGAAAGATGATGCAGTGCCAACACTGTTTGACTTTCCAGGTCATCTAAGAAAGGTACTTGTAGGTCAAGTAATTTGGATTAGATATTGTATTACTTCATTTTAATTTTGTTATCAGTGATAAGGTTTTTCTTATGGTAGACTCAATAGGCCTATATATATTTTTTTCAGACTGAGAAGGCTCCCTGTAGGATTTTAAAAAGGAAGTTACATTTTTGAGGGACAAATCAACAGAATAACACCATAGATCCCAGTCCATGCAGCAGTTCAGTCAGTACTGTTACAGAGTGTATTTCATCTGAGCACAATTATTTTAGTGCAAAAAATCTCACAAAACATATAAGAATCTCAGTATATCTCAGAAGATTTTAGATAACTGTTTTCCAAACCATATAGAAATCAAAATTGAAGGTATACTCATCCTTATATACTATTTCATATCCTGGTAATAATAAAAAAGAAAAATTCATTCAGATGGGAATTAGTAAAGTAAGTACAGATACTTGAGGTGAACACTGGGCATAGCTCTATTCCTTTTTCAACAATCTGTTCATAGTACAGAATAATACCTGCTGTGATTTACTCATCAGAAAGAAAAGGCCTGCCATGTAACTTTCATAGAAAACATTCTGTTTCACAGGTTTTCTTTTTGCTACAGACTCTTGCTTTTGATACAACTGTTTGTAAATACTGTAAATATTGAAAGAATTGATGGATTATTGATGTTCTCCAGTCTCCTAAGTCACAGGCAAAAGATAGCTTTTCTCCTCATGATCTGTAAATCATATTGAAGTTGTAAACTCCTGTGATTTGAAAATTTCTTGGTATTTTCATGAAAGCTTAACTGCCGAGTCTAGGATTTAATTTCATGTGCCTATTCCGAAAATGCAAACAAATCAGTTACAAACATGATCATTCTAGTAGGCCTAATGTGTGCTACATATTCTTTCTTAAAAATTATTAATTTAATGTACTGGTATACACTGTTTTTCTGTTTTTGGAGAGTGTTCTCTAAATTTAAGACATGTGCTTATCTACGTAGGTATATATTTACTATCAATAGTAGTGTATTTTGAAGTCTTCTTATCCAGTTTTCTAAATGTTGTTTTATTACGTCTGTTACTTATAGGCTAGCTAGCCAAATGATTTGTGGAGATTTGTTTAATAACAATGCAAATGTGTTCGGTTTATATGCATAAGTATCATTTTCGTGTTATTACCGTCTTGATTCTTGTATATTTATTGCGTGTATTCACGTTAGTCGGTGTAGGCTGTGCTATTTATTATTAATGAAAATGAATTAGGACCTGGGAATAGCTAAGTTTCTCTGATGCTTGGAATAGGACCTGGGAATAGCTAAGTTTCCCTGATGCTTGGAATGCAACATTTCCGCACTAATCTTCTTTCTAAAGCGGCACCTTTTTAACATTTTATTTTGGATGTATCTAATGAACATCTTTTCTTACCGTGTTATCCTGTATCGTAGGAATAAAAATAACCTGTCGACAGGTGTTTTCATTGGTGCGTAATTGAAGTTAATGCATGAATTCCATACTACGTTCTCGGCGAGCTGTGGAGTGCCCACAACATGGCGATACGCGCATGGACAGCTCTTCCCCAGTCACACGCTATTGCGCAGCCAGCGGTGTAGGGCCTTGGACCAAATTATCTGAGAGTCTGTTCATGTGCACAGATTCACTCAACATTTTCATTTCAATCGTTTCCTGTATCACCGAGCGAGTAACTGCGTGGTTAGCGTCACATAGCTAATCGCTTGAACTCGGGACATAGTGGGTTCGAACCCAACTGTCGGAAGCCCTGAAGATGGTTTTCCGTCGTTTCCCCATTTTCACACCAGGCAAATGCTGGGACTTTAACATAATTAAGGCCCGGTTACTTCCTTCCCCCCGCCGGGCTGAGTAGCTCAGACGGTTGAGGCGCTGGCCTTCTGACCCCAACTTGGCAGGTTCGATCCTGGCTCAGCCCGGTGGTATTTGAAGGTGTTCAAATACGTCAGCCTCGTGTCGGTACTAAATTGCGTATTTTGAAAAAGGTTCAAAGAGGAGATTATTTACTACAATTATAAATAAATACGGTCTAGAAAACTAATAACGGCCGAGAGGATTCGTCGTGCTGACCACTAAATTCCGGCACCTCGGCGTCTCCGAAAACCGTAAAAGAGTAGTTAGTGGGACGTAAAGCAAATAACATTATTACTATTACTTCCTTCCCGCTCGTAGCCTTTTCCTATCCCAGACCTGTTCCTAGACCTATCTGTGCCGGTGTAGCAAAGTTAAAACAACTTTTCTGTATCGTTGCACTGCTGTAGACTATGTCCGTATGAATAAGTACTTTCGGTACTGTGTTACAATCTCCAGTTTTGAATAATGTTTCCTGGATCGATAATGTTTTTCGTTCCAATAGCATGTTGCCTAAATATAGAAAGGCGTACTACAATATATAAGGGGCCGTCCAGTGATAACATTTCTGGTGCTGTATACAAATGGACTGTATATGTAATCTCGACTTCAAGGTTGATTTATCGATTATTCGTCGTCGTAGTCACTCACGCCGTCAATCAGTCTGAGTTTCGAAAGCCAACAAAGTGGACGGTGTAATTGAGTAATATTATAAGGTTGAAGTGTGTGATGTTATCACTTCGAGCGGAATCGAATAAGGAGCCAGTGCATAGCCAAAGCAGATCAACGGCCTCATACATGAATGAAAACTGTATCATTGCCGAAATTCGGGTAATGGAAGATAATAAACTCAAGCTTCTCTGTATTATTCAAATGGTAGACATTTCGAAGGAATCGTCACAACATTACATTATCGTACTGTCCGACTCGTTGGCTGAACGGTCAGCGTACTGGCCTTCAGTTCAGAGGGTCCCGGGTTCGATTCCCGGCCGGGTCGGGGATTTTAACCTTAATTGGTTAATTCCAATCTCACGGGGTCTGGCTGAATGTGTTGTCTTCATCATCATTTCGTCCTCATTACGACGCGCAGGTCGCCTACGGGAGTCAAATAGAAAGACCTGCACCTGGCGAGCCGAACCCGTCCTGGGATATCTCGGCACTAAAAGCCATACGACATTTCATTTCATTATCGTACTGTACCTTCTCGCTTGATTCTGAAAATAACTGCTCGCGGAACACAAAAGCAAAAGAAAAGGCGCCTTTCTATTATCAAGAGGAAGAGACCGAGCAAAGAGTCTACATGGTACGTATCCTGAGTTGTAAACTTGTATTCGGGAGATGGAGGGCTTAAATCCTCCATAGTGAAAATGGTTTTCTGTGGTTCTACACTAACATTGTTCTTCCCCCTCGACCAGTCTGAGTATTGGAAGCGAAACAAATGGTTGGTGTGATTGAATAATCCTAAGATGCATGTAGTTACCACATGCTTAGAAGCAGAAGAAGTGATTATCAGTGGCATTCATCGTTGTTTAGTCGCTGCCTAGGTCATGACGTTATAAGCTGTACGGAATTTGAGGATATATATATGAAGGTGAATGAGTAGAGCGGAATGACGAACCAAAGCCTACCGGAAGCAGATAATCTCGTACAAGGATGGAAATTGTTATATTGCCAAATTTTGTGTGAGGAAATATCATAAAATCGAAGTTCTTGATATTGGTTAAATGGTAGACTTTTAAGCAAATAATTTCAGCATTTTCGCTTCGTTTCGGGCATCTTTTCCTGTATCAAGAGGGAGAGGCCGAGAAGGTCGACTACATAGTACAGGTACCGAAGTTTGAGCTTACATTCGGAGGTTATGGACTCGAACCTCGCCGTAGTGAAGATGGTCTTCTGTTGGTTCCCATTTTGATACTAGTCATCAGTATAGTGGACGACTAGTTTTGGAGATTAGTTTATTCAGTAAAACCTCGTTAGGCGTTTCTGCAGGGGTTAAGGAAAGATAATACGTTAAGAGAGAAAACGTGCCATTGAATACACGAATAAAAAACTTTCTAACACGAATATATAAACCTTTCATATGGTTTTTACCGACATGCGTGCATTTTACGTCGTGTATCTACGGTGGTGGTGGTGGCGGCGGCGGTGGTGGTGGTGGTGGTGGTGATTACTGTTTAAAGAGGAAGTACAACTAGGCAACCATCCTCTATATAACACTAATATTCGGAGAGAATGCGCGGCAAGATATGGGAGGACAAAGAACAACAGGAGTCAGTCATCCGTTTGGTCTTCAATAATCTGCTAAAAGATCAAAATCAAGAAGGAGCTTCCTCAAGGTTTCTGCCACTTTAATCAAATCTCCTGCAACAGTGCGACGAGACATGTGGTGACGTAGAAGACGGCACCTATCGGAGTGGATGGTAACTCATGAATCTCCATTTCCTGGACATCAGCTCAGCTAGGCTATTTGGAGTTCGCTTAATTGTTTGAGGAGTGGTGTTGGAATATCTAGGGACAACCTCAAGAGGTGGGTGGGGGGTATTTACGAAAAACATACAGAACTTTGTGATTGCGGGGAAATACGAACTACCCCAGACATCTATAACTGCCAAATATGACCCCCCCCTCCCCAGTATACACTTCAAGACCTCGTTTAAGCGACCAAAACGGGGATTCCTGTCGCTGATTATTGGATGGACTGAGTGAGACCGCACGAAATACATCTGTAACGTGCCATGTATTTTGTGTGCTTGTAACGTATATTTTTATATAGCCTACGGTACATTTGTATTGTATAAACACTCTGACACGAAATAATAATAATAATAATAATAATAATAATAATAATAATAAACACATACGGACATAACTTATACGCACTTAGTAACCGAGACCACCGTCGACCAGAAATGGAAATATCTTACATTAAAGGCTATTTAATTGTGGAAGTGCCACAGACCTTGGTTTGTCTGTACGTGTAATACACTGAGATGAATGCAATTCCCAAACGCAGTACTTCTCCGAGCCTTTTTAATTAATTATGTTTTATATTTCAATCCTTAGCCATAAAGCATAACTCCGAGTCTTGGCGTGATTCTACAGAATTGTAAGGAGGGCCCCATACGTTGTTTCCAACGTAATGTGGGCGTTGGAAAAGTTTTGATGATAATGGCACGCCACATTTCCTACTGCCATTCGCATTCGAGTTCGGGAGTTTCTACTATAACGACAGGCTCACTTGCCAACTGCCATTCACATTAGAAATGGAGAGTTTTCATTATAATGAGCAGCACCACTTCCGAATGCCAGTCAAAGTAGAGTTGGAGAGATTTAATTGTAATCGAGAAATGCAGCCCTATCTAACGTATAAAGAATCGTGATACGACAATAAGTCATGGGACCAAACATGAAGTTCTCCCCAAATCGAGCGGCAATTTTGTCATATTTGTGAAATTACACCGTTTAGAAAGCAGTTACTCCGAAACGAAAGTCTGCACCGCCATTGAAATTACCTCCATATTACGATATTTTTCGGGGCCAAAATGTTATACATTTGAACAGCTTGGAATTGTTTCTCAAAGGAAAGAGTCTCCAGTGACCAAACGAAACTATGTACAGAATAAAGGTTGTTTAATATTAAGGGGCCGTTCACATATAGTCCACGAATTTTTCAGAAAATCAATAGTAAAAGAGAAAATGGAAGAAAACTGTTGTGGTTTTCTTGTAAATCCCAAGTCTATTCAGGGACTTAAAACTCATATGCATATCTAAACTATCCTCTGCATGAGTGAAGTTTGGCCGTTTCGCCGTGATGGTGGAACAACGGACAAACAGACATGAAAGCTAAACACCACTTATACGGTCTTGAGTTGACCTAAATAGGATAAAATCTGAAAAATTAGCAAAACAAACGAAATTACAGAGAACCTCCAACCCAACTTTATTTCTAGAGATAACCATGGGCAAGTTTATATGTGCAAACATTCGTTTCGATATTTAGTGCTTTTAAACGGTACGTCATATCAAGAAACGGATTCCGCCATAAGACGCCACTTTTAGTGTTCTGCCTGGCTGTCCCTATGCCATTTCCTCGAATCTCCTATACTTATGGGTGAGATTGAGTTAGGAACATTAATAGGATGAAATTAGGGTACAGTTTTCACACATTATTTTATTTTTCGGATACTTATCAT
The DNA here is from genome assembly GCF_040414725.1 of Anabrus simplex. Lineage (NCBI taxonomy): Eukaryota > Metazoa > Arthropoda > Insecta > Orthoptera > Tettigoniidae > Anabrus > Anabrus simplex. The sequence continues at coordinate 466,843,671 of NC_090265.1, read as the reverse complement.
ATGTGGCGGCTGGAATCACAAAATCTGGCTAACATACGACTACTGGTCGTGTTAATTTGCGTACCGAATTCGATGATTCTATCTTTCCTATAAGTCTGTCGAACGATATCATTTACGTTCAAAAAGTACAAAATTGACTTAAAATGGAGAAATGCAGCTAAATCTAACGTATAATAGATCGAGATACGACAAAATGTCATAGGACCAAAGTTGTAGATCTGTAAAAATTCAATGGTGATTGTTATATCTGTTTTGTGATACGACTTACCGTTTAGCCACCAATTATCCCGAAACGAAGGTCTGCACTGTCATTGAAATTGCCTCCATATTTCTATATTTTCCGGGGCCAAAATGTTTTTACATTTGAAGAGCTTGGAATTTTTCAAAGGAAAGTGTGTCCAGGTTTCTGGATTAGCACTCGCATACATACGGAGTAATTAAGGAAGAAAGTAATACAGTTAAGACAGTTGAAATTAATAGAAAATGGGATTATAACTGAGGACAGCCGGTAAGAACAGATATGTAAATACCAAGTGGATGAAGTGGAAAATGAAATGCTCCCACTACATTGCGATGATATGGGTTACGAATATAAGAAGGTGGTAACAGAGGAGAAATATAGGCGTAGGGATTCTTAGGTAATCGGAAAGGAAGATGAATTATGGTGTTATTGATGATGATGTCATTCATTCAGTAGAATCCGACCATCGATGATTCTATGAATTAGCGCACTTGAAGTTCCACACTGCCTCCTTTAGTTGTACGGTGTTGTCACGTAAGCCTACAGGGGCAAGGTAGAGGCAAGAAATTAAAACGGAAAGCAGAAGTACGAGAGAAATACAGTAAAAATTATAGCAAATGTCAAGAAAACACCTTACGATGTGAAATAATTGACTACACTCCGCGGTACTGTTCAGATATTAACAGCCCCCCTTAGGGCTATTCGAAGACGGTTGATATTCGAACGGTATTCCGCCAATATCCCGCAGAATGGCAGCTTGACATCTTTCTCGCCTCCTACGCAAGGGACAATCCCGAGTTAACAGGAATGTTGACGATGGCATTACTTTACTTCACTTCCCTGCTGGCAGTCAGCCAGAGACGTTGCCATGGTAACCGGTAGGTTCGTTGTCGTTCTGTTGGTCACTCAGTGCAGCGCGTGATACCCGCAGAAAGTAGTAATTTTCTCCGTCATTTGAAGAGTAAGCGAAATTATGCTCATAACAAAAGTTATTTAAAATGAGGGAACGTATCACATGTAGTCCACGGATTTTACAGAAAATCAATACTATAAGAGAAAATAGAAGAAAATTGTTGTGGTTTCCTATATAAACACCCACTCTGTTAGGTGATTCTCAAATCATATGCACCGAGCTCGATAACTGCAGTCGCTTAAGTGCGGCCAGTATCCAGTATTCGGGAGATCGTAGGTTCGAATCCCACTGTCGGCAGCCCTGAAAATGGTTTTCCGTGGTTTCCCATTTCCACACCAGGCAAATGCTGGGGCTGTACCTTAATTAAGGCCACGGCCGCTTCCTTTCCACTCCTAGCCCTTTCCTGTCCCATCGTCGCTTTAAGACCTATCTGTGTCGGTGCGACGTGAAGCAACTAGCAAAAAAATAAAAATAATATGCATACCTAAACCTTCTCCTGGATGAGTATACTCTAATTATGAAGTTCGGTGGAGATCTATCAATCCGTTTCGCCGTGATGGTGGAACACACGGACAAACAGACACGAAAACTAAAACCCACTTATAAGGTCTGTTACGATGAGCGTTGACACATTTAAACAGATATGTACTTTCAAGTGCTTGCAGCAATCACTAAGCATAAACCGACCAAGTTCGATGTAAAGTAAGCAAAGGGACTCAAGAAATACTTGCCGGTGCGGGGGGAAAGAGGACTCAGCAGAGCAATGCGCAGGGAAGGGCGTAAAGTGAGGTAACACCAATATTCAAATGTCGTGTCTAGAATAACCAGATAGCAGTGATCACATCCCAAATCAAGTGGTGATTTCAATTATGGGGCCTTTCCCCAGAGGAATTACCGCGGTAGGGACACGTGGAAAGGGGGGGCAAAGGAGAACACCAAAGAAAACTCCCACAAGCACAGGTTTCAAAAAATGAACACATATATTAAAACAACTCCAAGAAATAACAATTGTTTACACTATAAGAATGAGAACTTCGACCATTTGACACACCATTAAAGTGGGAAATTGTACAAATTATCAACAGGTTTTCTCTCTTTTTTTTTGTTTAGTGAACGTATCTTAAAGGGGTAATCACCAAACCACAATAGAGCTTGGGGGCGCCAAGCACGAAACCAGAATAAATTTTTATACCAATGTTCACGCGAATGCCGCAAAAGTAGCAAGGAATTATGGAAACAGGAACAAGAATATTAACATTAGTTAAAAGGAATTTTTCCAGTGCTCACAAAGGTACGTGATAAAAGAACAGGCTATCCCCCTAAAACTAAGGCACACCTTCTTTTTTTAAAGCAAGTAGACACCAGAATAATCGAAAGGTACACACCAGATGAAGTGTAAAAATTTAGCAGAGCACCAAGCTACAAATTTATTAATATGTTACTAGAAGTACGAAAGGTAGACGAAAAGAAGGAAAAATCGGGAAAGAGATTCAAGCAGGGAAAGGGGATTGACCAGGGTACGATGTCCACTCCAAACGAGAGGAAAGGTTCCAGTACAACTGTTCAAAACTTGAAGCCCAGCACGCTTCCTCCTTCATATTTCCATCATGAAGTCAAAGTCAATAATTTGGCACCGTGAAATTTCGCTGTGTCCTGAAGGGACGATAGTTCGATATCGAAGCGTTATTCAAGCCCATATGATGAATGAGAGGGCGAAATTAAAATGAATGGTAAATAATTACAGTAAAAGTCTGCTCACCCAACACGTAATGGAGAACCAAGTAAAGTCCAAATGCACTCGGACCAGCCGGTGCAGGGCTGAGCTCCCACTGCCGATTACAACACCAAGTCACACCTGATCGCCGGACAGGAGAAAGCGGCGAGTATATATACACGGAGCGAAGCGAGCTCGAGAACACACTAGAACTAGGTGACGTCACGGAGATTGCGCGTGGCGGTGTAGCAGATGAAGCAGTGGTGAGACAGCATAGCAAGCAGAAGGTTCATAGAGCAGCGCAATATAGTGTGCACTAAATCAAGACGGAGAAGCAGCCATAAGGTAGGCGAAGTTGAGCTCGTAACATACTCCCACCACCAGGAGAAATCCGAAGGATTGGTGTCCAAAGTTGACGAGACGGCAAATGAGAGCAGAAGATGGTGAAAGCAGTACCGGTGGTCCAAAGCGATGCGGACGAAGATGAAGAGTGGCGGAGATCCAACTGCGACGGAAACGATGACAGGCAAAAAGGCAGAACCGACGAAAACATGAAGACAGTAGAAGCACCAGGTCCCACGAAGTCTGAAGGAAGCGCGGTCTCAGGGCCAGACAGGAAGACGCAGCATCATAGGAAAGAAGAAATAAAGAGAATAAGTCACCAAAGAAAATAAGAGAAGAATAAGGGGGAAAAGGACGGGGGGAAAGGAGAGGGCAAAAAAACAAGCAGGATGATTTAAATGATCAAACCAAATTATCTAGTGCTCTGCATAACAATATGACAGTAAAAAAATGTTCAATATTTATCAATAATATACCCCAAAGGGATAACAAGACAAAACTTAGTTAAAAGAGGGGGAGGATCAGGCATGAAATTTTCGGCAGTGGGAGAAGAGCTGGGTGAGCAGAGACAAGAGAAAAAAATTAAGAAATATGAAGGAAGGAAAGTAATGGACAGCAAATTAATATCGTAAAACCAAGAAAATACAAAAGGAATAAAAGAACCGATCAATACCCCTCTCCCGCCCCACAGAAAAAAGGGAACGTAGGGATTAGGTATGGAAGGGCTTTAGTCGAGAGAAATGAGCCTTTCGGAGATCAGTAGGGGATTCCACAGACTGAAGCTGAACAGTATTGGGCGTGGGAAAAGAAAGAATACGAAAGGGACCCAGCCAACGAGGGGAGAGTTTAGCCGAAATATTCTGAGGTGCAGAGCTAAGTGGATGATTTTTAAGAAGAACTAAATCAAACAATTTAAATTTAGAAGGTAAGGCACGAGAATTACACAGATTTTTATGAACTTTACTGACCTGTAGGAGCTTTTGATAAGCGGAATACAATTGGGAGTGATTAAGACGATCGGAGGGTGTATCCAAAAGCGAGGGGAGATCCCACGTAAGGGCAAGGGGGGTATTCAACTCACGGCCAAGAAAGAATTTAGCCGGTGTACAACCAGTAGAAGAATTGATGGTGGAGTTGAGGGCGAGCACAAAAGAAGGGAGTTCGGTATCCCATGATTTCTGGTTATGGGAGTGAAAAATAGATAGAAATGTTTTAAGGTTACGGTGATAGCGTTCGACGGTATTTGCCTGAGGATGATAGGGGGAAGTACAAACCTTTTTTATGCCAAAAGAAAAACAAAAATTGTAGAACTGTCTAGAGGTGAAAATCGAAGCATTATCAGAAATGAGAACTTTAGGGAGGCCAGTGATAGGAAAAATGTAATTGAACAAGAGATTAATAACAATTTGTGAAGAGATATTTCTCAAAGGACGAACAATAAGAAATTTAGAAAACCCATCTAACAGAGTAAAGATGTATGAATTGGACTTAGAGGATTTAACAATAGGCCCAACAATGTCAATGTAATACTTTTCAGACGAGTAAGTGGCAGGAGAAGCGGCATAGGAGCCGTAAGGAAGGTGATTTAACGGTTTACGTTTCTGACAAGAAGGGCAGGATCGAACCCACGAAAAAATGTCTTTACGCATCTGCGGCCAAAAAAATTGGGAGGCAAGGCGAGCGTAGGTCTTAGCTCTCCCAAAGTGGCCGCCGATAGGCGAATCATGAAAATATTGAAATACCATAGACCGGAGAGTGGAAGGAAGAACCAGACGAGGAGTAGCCTTAGGAGTAGGTTTAAAAAGAAGGAGTTGGTGGTGGACCCGAAAAGGGCCAGAATAATCAGGAGAAATAATTTCTTGGGAAATTTGTTGACAGTAGGGGTCATGCTGTTGATGGTGCAAGCAAGATTGAAAAGAGAGGGGAAAGTTAGTTAAGGAAGAGACGGAAATAACAGAGTTAATAGGAAGGGAATCAAGTTCGGAAGGTTGAAGCTGTTGGTCATCAAAGAGACGAGAAAGAGCATCGGCGACGGAGTTATTATAACCGGAAACGAATTTTAAAGAGAACTTGAAACGAGACAGGCGGAGTAACCAACGACCAGTACGACCAATTTTGGGGGCATTATGTAAGAGCCAAGAAAGGGCCTGGTTATCAGTGCTGACAATAAACTCGCGATGGTCGAGATATTCAGAAAAGTGTTCTATTGAGAGAATAAGAGCCAGGGCTTCCTTTTCGTAAGTAGAATACTTTTGTTCAGCAGGGGATAACAGGCGACTAAAGTAGGCCACGGGGAGCGTACGGTCATTAATAGTTTGTTGAAGGACAGCACCAATGGCAATGTCTGACGCATCGGTAGATAATTCAAAGGTAAAATTAAAATCAGGAATTTGTAAGAGGGGAGCATGAGATAGTTTCGATTTAAGAAGATCAAAAGGCCATTTGTTGCTGAGGGGACCAGTGAAATTTGACCCCTTTTCTTTTGAGTTTATTCAATGGATCAGCAATAGATGAAAAATTAGGGATGTATTTGGCATAGAAGCCAACCATTCCCAAAAAGGAACGTAAATGTTTCAAGTTCATAGGAGGGGGTATCTTATTAATGGCAGAGACACGATCAGGATCAACAGCAATGCCATCAGAACTCAATATGTGGCCAAGAAATTTAATCGAAGTTTGAGCGATCAAAACTTTAGAAGGATTAACGGTGAGGCCGACATTGCGAAGACGAGTAAGGACTTCGCGTACATGAGACAAATGTGAGTCAAAATCCGGAGAAAAAACTAAGATATCATCAACAAAAGGAAAAAGATACTTATACTTAATGTCAGCAAAAAGGGAGTCAACAAAGCGCTGCATTATTTGGGAGCCAAGATTAAGGCCAAAGGGAACTTTTTTAAATTGATAGAGCCCAGTAGGAGTAATGAATGCCGTATACCGAGAACTGAGGTCATCTAAGGGAAGTTGATTGTAAGCAGAATTGAGGTCGAAAATTGAAAAAAATTTGGAACCGGAAAAATGTTGGAATGCCGAATTTAATTTAGGCATCGGATAGGCGTCATAGACGATTTTCTCATTAAGCTTCCGATAATCCACAATAAATCTCGCAGAACCATCAGGCTTGGCGACCACAAAGGCAGGTGAGGCATAATCGGAAGATGATGGAATAATAGTATTATCTTTAAGCATTGTTTGAATCAATTGATTTAAAGTGTTCATCCGAGGAGGGCTAAGAAAATAGGGAGAAGAACGGACAGGGGTAGAATCCACTAGATCAATATGTGCAAAAAAATTCTTAACCGTGCCCAAATTAGGGGTAATAACGTCAGAGAACTCAGTGAGCAAAGCTTGAACCTGGTCAGAATGAATAGAGTTAATAGCAGAAAGTAGAGAATGTGAACGAGAGGGAAAATCAGAGATATTAATCAACGGAACAGACTTGTGCGAAAAGGAAAAGGAAACTTTGGACTGGGCAGAGTCAAGAAGAAGACCAGTATGTGAAAAGAAATCATAACCTAAGATAACCGGGAAGGACAAGTCCTCCACAATCTGAAAAGTGAAAGGCCAAGAAAGGTGCTGGAGTTTAATATGTAACAAGATACTACCCAAAATTTTCAAGGGTTGATTAGAGACTGAAAGACATCGAAGGGGAGATGGAAGATATTGCAGATGAGGATTATTGTGAAGTAAATCGCTATAAAATCGGGAACTAATGAGTGACACTGTCGCCCCAGAATCTAGGAGCGCAACAGAAGGAAGGTTATTAACTGTGAGCATAACATGACAACTCGGGGGTGAGAGAGAAATAGAATTATGAAGGGATTGGGAAGATGGGGATACGGAGGTAAGCTGGGAGGAATGAGGCAGATTTTCCCTATGTGAACGCCTACTGCCTAAGGACGCGGGTGGAAGGCGTTTCCCGAAGGCAAATTAGTACATTGACGGGCAATATGGCCCGGTAATTTACAACGATAACAGGTTATAGGAGGACGGACACTAAGGGTAGGTACGGCAGACAAAGAAGAACGTAAAGGAGGAGCAGTGATCGGTGGGGGAGAGACGGAAGCACAGTAGGAACGATCCCCTAGAGAATGTATCGTATGTTGTTGAGCAAGATTGTAGAGTTGAAAAAGGGAAACGGGGGGGGGGGGTAAGAACATTAAAAAGCATGCGGAATGATGGAGCGGCATAAAACTGAATAATAGATATCAGTTCGGAAGTATTATATGAAACATTCAAAACGTCACTGTAAGTGATGATAGAGTCCAAATAGTCGTGCGCGGGTTCATTGGGTAGCTGGTGGCGTCTGATGAACTCTGTACTTAGTTTGTAACGGACTTCTAGAGGCAAGAAATAATTGTGTATCGCATGTCTCAATTCATACCAATTTGTAAAATTCGACATATTATCCAACCAAAAGGTGGAGAAAAAATCCGTAGTTTTGGTGGACAAGAGACCAATTAATTGGGGAAAGGAGGCAACTTTTATATTTAAGAACTTACGAACCGAAAACAGCCAAATGGTAAGATTTCGGGGGTCTGTTGCGGATAATTGGGGAACTTGTAATAACGACTGCGTAATGATTTGTACATTAAGTGCACTATCAACAGCGGGGGTAGTAGGTACTGGGGGTTGAGAATAAGGAGGGGGCGACGGGGCCATGTGATGTAGTAAAACGGAAGGTTTAGTATCATCGGATTGCAAATGAGGTGTATGGGTTGAGGAAGACGGGTATAGGGAAGGAGAAGATGGGGTAGACGAAAAAGAAATTAGATTCGGTACAGGAGGGTTAGGTAATGATAAATTTGGTGTTAGCGGAGAAGATAGTACGGAAGAGTCATCCCCTAAAGGGAAATTATCGGAAAAACAAGCCATGAATGAAAGCACACAAAGGAATGAAGCAGTCAAAATAGGGAGTACTCTGGTACCATTTTTGTTACGATGAGCGTTGACACATTTAAACAGATATGTACTTTCAAGTGCTTGCAGCAATCACTAAGCATAAACCGACCAAGTTCGATGTAAAGTAAGCAAAGGGACTCAAGAAATACTTGCCGGTGCGGGGGGAAAGAGGACTCAGCAGAGCAATGCGCAGGGAAGGGCGTAAAGTGAGGTAACACCAATATTCAAATGTCGTGTCTAGAATAACCAGATAGCAGTGATCACATCCCAAATCAAGTGGTGATTTCAATTATGGGGCCTTTCCCCAGAGGAATTACCGCGGTAGGGACACTTGGAAAGGGGGGGCAAAGGAGAACACCAAAGAAAACTCCCACAAGCACAGGTTTCAAAAAATGAACACATATATTAAAACAACTCCAAGAAATAACAATTGTTTACACTATAAGAATGAGAACTTCGACCATTTGACACACCATTAAAGTGGGAAATTGTACAAATTATCAACAGGTTTTCTCTCTTTTTTTTTGTTTAGTGAACGTATCTTAAAGGGGTAATCACCAAACCACAATAGAGCTTGGGGGCGCCAAGCACGAAACCAGAATAAATTTTTATACCAATGTTCACGCGAATGCCGCAAAAGTAGCAAGGAATTATGGAAACAGGAACAAGAAAATTAACATTAGTTAAAAGGAATTTTTCCAGTGCTCACAAAGGTACGTGATAAAAGAACAGGCTATCCCCCTAAAACTAAGGCACACCTTCTTTCTTTTTAAAGCAAGTAGACACCAGAATAATCGAAAGGTACACACCAGATGAAGTGTAAAAATTTAGCAGAGCACCAAGCTACAAATTTATTAATATGTTACTAGAAGTACGAAAGGTAGACGAAAAGAAGGAAAAATCGGGAAAGAGATTCAAGCAGGGAAAGGGGATTGACCAGGGTACGATGTCCACTCCAAACGAGAGGAAAGGTTCCAGTACAACTGTTCAAAACTTGAAGCCCAGCACGCTTCCTCCTTCATATTTCCATCATGAAGTCAAAGTCAATAATTTGGCACCGTGAAATTTCGCTGTGTCCTGAAGGGACGATAGTTCGATATCGAAGCGTTATTCAAGCCCATATGATGAATGAGAGGGCGAAATTAAAATGAATGGTAAATAATTACAGTAAAAGTCTGCTCACCCAACACGTAATGGAGAACCAAGTAAAGTCCAAATGCACTCGGACCAGCCGGTGCAGGGCTGAGCTCCCACTGCCGATTACAACACCAAGTCACACCTGATCGCCGGACAGGAGAAAGTGGCGAGTATATATACACGGAGCGAAGCGAGCTCGAGAACACACTAGAACTAGGTGACGTCACGGAGATTGCGCGTGGCGGTGTAGCAGATGAAGCAGTGGTGAGACAGCATAGCAAGCAGAAGGTTCATAGAGCAGCGCAATATAGTGTGCACTAAATCACGACGGAGAAGCAGCCATAAGGTAGGCGAAGTTGAGCTCGTAACAGGTCTTGAGTTGACCTAAATCGAAAAAATATCTCAAAAATTGGCAAAACAAACGAAATTACAGACAACGGACCCACTACAAATTTATTTATATTGATAATTGTTTGGCGATAAGCATGTGGCAAAACAGACACCACCTTCATGAAATCTCTCTCAAAGCCAATCATTTTCCCACCGGAAGGAATAGAATGTCGTTACCTATGATATATTTTAGAAGACGATTCACACACATTAATGAATGACTATATGCCATTGGGGCTTTATCCCATATTGAGCCGTGCTAATCGCACATCGCCAGCTGCTTTGGAATTTAATTTTAAACCAGGCACCGAGTTATTTAAATTTAGAGGAATGTTGAATGTAATATACACTGTTCAACAGCTGGGCCGCAATACAGTGGTTTTCCCTGTCCACTAAGTACCAGCTGACCAGAAAGACACTGATTGCGCATGCGTGCCTACTTCCTCCTTCACCTCCCCTATCGTGCCTGCTCAGCGCTCTCACGATGAAGGCGGGTGCTTGCACTCGCCAGTAGGCGAGCGCATTAGCCAATCAGAATGCTACATTATTCTTTAACAATTTAAAAATTACGGAAATTTTTATGCTTTTAAAGACACTCTACATATTTACAGGCCAAGAGCTTTCGTCAGAATGCTTTACGATGTCCACCGGTTCAGCCGTTCTCTCAAAATCGATGTAACAAGTATCAGCCTAGTGTTTTAAATATATAGACGAAATGTGTTAACATGTGCAAAAACCAAAGATTTTCTTTTCTTGCTTTGCTAAGATGGAAGCCATTCTACTGCGCCGACGTATTTAATATATCCTTTAATTTTAGTCAGTCGGTCCAGCATGAAAGAGAATGAAAACACTGGAACATACCTGTAAACAAATACCATTAAATAACAAAATTACATGTTTCGTTCTACAAGAACACACCCAGATTACATCGAATTTATTTTATGACGTTCGTATATATGTAAAAAAAGTTTTACGTTGCACACGCTTTCAATGATTATGAGTTAGAGATGTTATGACCAGGTATAGAATACTTTATTAATTCAAAAATAATGTAATCAAACATCTTAATCAATTCTGAACTTTTTTTTCTGAACTTATCTCAGTGCAGCCTTTATTATTACCCCAAAATAAAAAGGGATCGCTGGTGCGGATTAACCTCCTAGAATTTTCCCTGTCTGTGACCCCATATTCACAAACATGCTTTCACCAAAAGGTCGTTTACTAGAAATAGACCTGCACCAGGCCTCTCCGGAGGCAATACGCCATTATTATTCTTACTATTATTATTCTGCTTCGTATTAACATGCATGGGGCTCCTTCCCTTACTGTCTCTGTTACCACATCCATAACAATATTGAATATTAAAGGGCTTAGTGCGGACTCCTGTTGATCTCCTACCTATAGGGAAAAATCCTCTTTAACTCCTGATGCACATTTTAACATTTGTTGTGCTGTTCCAACATGATCTACCTACTATATATCTCGAATTTACCATCATTTCACTCTGTCTGACGTTCAGGACAAATCATATACTTTAAAAACTATATTCGTAATATTAAGGATTTAAATAGGGATGCTTCTATTTAACGCTGAAGAAATTACAATGCACAGCAGTAAAGAAATATAACCCTAAAAGCTAAACCTAAAATAGTAAACTTCTCCGTTATCATCGTTGGCATGAAAAATAGGAAATTACATTTTTAGTAATCTTCCATCTTCGATAGGACTAATATTAACGACGATTATCGGAGATTACCATTCTATACCCAGTACTATGGAAGTGAAACACTTTGCAGGGGCCGAGGGGAGATGAAAAGTGACAGAGAAGGTGAATAGTAGTTATGATAGGACTTTTCAGTATAGTTACCATAGGGGTTAAGAAAGAAAGAGAATAGAAGCTTTTGAAATGCGGCGTTACAGAAGAATGCTGAAGGTGAAACGATAGAGCGAATTACGAGTGAAGATACTGAATCGAATTCGAGAGAGGAGATCGTTTTGGCTAAATTTGACGAGAAGAAGAGATAAAATGATAGGGCACATCTTAAGACACACAGGACTTGTTCACTTGGTTTTTGAGTGAAGTGCAGGGGTAAGAACGGTACGGGTAGACCAGGGTATGAATATGACAAGCTGATTAGAGCAGATGCAGGATGCAGCAGTTATGTAGAAATGATAGCACAGGATAGGATGGCAAATAGAGGTGCATCAAACCAGTCTATGGACTGATGACTCAAATAACAAACAACCCAGCATTAATCAAGTAACTTACACCGTAGGTTAAAACTTCTCCTTACCCCAGCTTAAACACAAGTTTCGTAAACATGTGCCCGATGTGACAAACAATATATATATATCGATATTTTATACGTCACTGGGCCCATATCCTTGTCATTACCACGCATACAGTCCCGTCAGAAATGATTAATTATAGGCCGAAATATTATTGCGTGAGGCATGCAGTAAAAAATGTTGTAGAACAAGTCTGAGGAGAAAGTATTTTTTCTGAGATTGTCAACAATAAATCCAGTTTCTAAACAGTCCTACTCTAAAATAGACCCACCGAGTGTACTTAGAAGTCTATTTCCTACCCAGAAATATTCATATTTGGCGTACCAGATCCACCAATTCTCCGCCAAAAATTGTTCATTTGTTTGAAGTATGTTTTATCCGATAACAAAATTAAAAAGACCAAAGTGCTAGTCTTATGAAGAGAGATTTTCTTTGCTATTCTCCGGACCACCTTTTGAGCAGACTAAAGCGGAAGTGAGTGTATAGACCAGGGGATGGCGCGGGCGACAGAGGGAGCGCCTTCGGTGTTGTCACACGGCAGGCGAGGGGGCAAGAGGGGTGCGGTACACAGAGCGAGTTTTGGCAATGATGCTGTCAATGCGGAACTGCCATACTTACGCACTCAGTGGATCTCCTGAACACGTGTGCTTCGCTTTTATAAAAACAGTGCATGTGCGTATTGTGTGCTAATTCATAATTCTTGTAGTCTCTTGTACGTTTGTAGGTTTCTTCTTACTCGTTATTGGATATTATTGTGCGATGGATCCGAACAAAAATTCACCAGACTGTTATCAGTTGAAGAAGAAACGCAAGATTTTTACTTCCGGCGAGAGAAATATGATTCTGTCTGTTTATAAGCATTTCCGAGCGAATAGTATTGACGGCGGGATTAGTTTACCTCGTGTGCTGACCCCGGTTCTGATTCTGACTTGGGTGTGCAGCCACTCGATAGTGACACAGATTAATTACTGCGGCACAAGGTAAGCTAACGCTGAAACCTCCTGCATGATAATAATAATAATAATAATAATAATAATAATAATAATAATAATAATAATAATAATAATTTCATAAAAATATATTTGTAATAACTAATTTATTGAAATTGTACTGGACAAAGCGGAGGTGGGACAGGTTTTTGCCTGGATCCCCAACTTCATCAGTCAGTTCCAAGTTAATTCCAGTACGAGTAGGCCCATATACAATCCTCACTTCTCTCCCTTTTTCATAAATCGCTCGTGATTAGCAACTCATTTCAATCAGAAATCAGGCCATATATTTAGATAATAATAGTGAATAATAAATAATAAAATATTATATATATACTGTATATTGATGATAATAATAATAATAATAATAATAATAATAATAATAATAATAATATGTCATAATACTTTTATAGTCCGCCTCTGTGGTGTAGTGGTTAGCGTGATTAGCTGCCACCCCCGGAGGTCCGGGTTCGATTCCCGGCTCTGCCACGAAATTTGAAAAATGGTACGAGGGCTGTAACGGGGTCAACCCAGCCTCGGGAGGTCAACTGAGTAGAGGTGGGTTCGATTCTCACCTCAGCCATCCTCGACGTGGTTTTCCGTGATTTCCCACTTCTCCTCCAGGCAAATGCCGGGATGGTACCTCACTTAAGACCACGGCCGCTTCCTTCCCTCTACCTTGTCTGTACCATCCAATCTTCCCATCTCTCCACAAGGCCCCTGTTCAGCATAGCAGGAGAGGCCGCCTGGGCGAGGTACTGGTCATTCTCCCCAGTTGTATCCCCGACCCAAAGTCTGAAACTCCAGAACACTGACCTTGAAGCGGTAGAGGTGAGTTCCCTCGCTGAGTCCGAGGGAAAAGCCAACCCTGGAGGGTAAACAGATTAAGAAGAAGAAAAAGAATATTTTTATAAAAATATATTTGTAATAGCTAATTTATTGAAATTGTACTGTGAAATTGTAGTTAGTACATTAAAATTGTGAAAGCCTCCGTGGCTCAGGTGGCAGCGCGTCGGCCTCTCAACGCTGGGTTCCGTGGTTCAAATCCCGGTCACTCAATGTGAGATTTGTGCTGGACAAAACGGAGGCGGGACAGGTTTTCTCCGGGTACTCCGGTTTTCCCTGTCATCTTTCATTCCAGCATCACTCTCCAGTATCATTTAATTTCATCTGTCAGTCATTAATCATTGCCCCAGAGGAGTGAAACAGGCTTCGGCAGCCGGCTCAATTCCTGTCCTCGCCGCAAGATGGGGCTTCATTTATTCCATCCCTGACCCGGCCATTGACTGGAAAGCATATTGTAGGTTTTCACATTTAAAATCTAATTCAGTAAATTAATTGTTTAAAGTTGTAAGCCGTTAAAAAACTGTATGGGATTCTAACACGCATACGTTAATGTATTAATTATTTTAAATTCATACGAGGTTCAATCCGTGAACTGTGCTGTACTATAGTGGTGGAGTACAACTTTGAATCGCGCGCCGGGTCATTTGGCAACCACGGCGAGTGTGACGAGACAATGACGTCACTTCCGCTTTAGTCTGCTCAAGAGGTGGTCCGGAGAATAGTGGCTTTACGTCGCACCGACACAGATAGATCTTATGGCGACGATGGGATAGAAAAGGGCTAGGAGTTGGAAGGAAGCGGCCGTGGCCTTAATTAAGGTACAGCCTCAGCATTTGCCTGGTGTTAAAATGGGAAATCGCTTGCATACGGGAGATAGTAGGTTCGAATCCCACTATCGGCAGCCCTGAAAATGGTTTTCCGTGTTTTCCCATTTTCACACCAGGCAAATGCTGGGGCTGTACCTTAATTAAGGCCACGGCCGCTTCCTTCCAACTTCTAGGCCTTTCCTATCCCATCGTCGCCATAAGACCTATCTGTGTCGGTGCGACGTAAAGCCCCTAGCAAAAGAAAAAAAAATGGAAATCACTTAGAACCATCTTCAGGGCTGTCGACAGCGGGATTCGAACCCACTATCTCCCGGATGCAAGCTCACAGCCACGCGGCCATAATCGCACGGCCAACTCGCCCAGTATTAAAAGAGAAATATGCCTTTTTTATAATTAAATTTCGCATAGTACGTTCATATGTATTTTTGTACACTTTAACTAAACGCCAGAAAATTATACCTTCACACTGGAGCAGTCGTGTATCGAGGATGATGCAGCTGAGTGATTTCGGGCGAAAATGAGTCCATTGGTGGTGCTTTCTTGCTCTTGGGGGAAAGTTTGTTACTGTGGAGGACAGCTGTAATGAAAGAAAATATAAGGCAAGCGTACAGAAATATACGTCTGGGACCCGTAAACGAGAATACAATTCGTAATCTGTTAGGGGTACAGGTTATGCAGCAAGTAATGTTACCTGGCTACGGCTTTGGTCATGTTAAAATTTGCAGAGACTGAGGAGAGACGCTAGCTTTTTCTTTTTTGCTAGTGGCTTTACGTCGCACCGACACAGATAAGTCTTATGGCGACGATGGGATAGGAAAAATCCTAGGAGTTGGAAGGAAGCGACCGTGGGCTTAATTAAGGTACAGCCTGGTATGAAAACAGGGAACAACGGAAAACCATCTTCAGGGCTGCCGACAGTGGGATTTGAACCCACTATCTCCCGGATGCAAGCTCACGGCCGCGCGTCTCTAACCGCACGGTCAACTCACCCGGTGATGAGAAACGAAACGTCACAGAGAAGATGAATAGTGGCTCTTATAGGACTGCTCAGTATTGTTACTATATTGGTTCAAATCCGATTTCTAATTACGTCTGATTTCAGATCTATTGGAGCCACGGGAACTGCTAGTATAAATGAGAAAGACCTTTTAACAAATGATTAGTTCCTGGGATGATTTATCACACGTATGCTCTTGGAGAAAGTCGAAATATGCCTAACCGTGTATAACTGTATACATTAGATTGTATTTGTGATGCAGGAGAGAGAGTCATCATTATAATTCATGATCATTATTGACCATGGCAGTCCAACTCGTTGGCTGAATGGCCAGCGTACTGGCCTTCGGTTCAGAGGGCCCTGGGTTCGATTCCCGGCCGGGTCGGGGATTTTAATCGCTTCTGATTAATTCTCCTGGTTCGGGTGTTTGTGTCCGTCCCAACACTCTCCTCTTCATATTCACCCAACACACTACACTACCAACCACCACAGAAACACGCAATAGTGATTACATCCCTCCATATAGGGTTGGCGGCAGGAAGGGCATCCGGTCGTAAAACAGGGCCAAATCCACTTGTGCGCCGCAGTTCACACCCGCGACCCCGCACGTGCGGGCAAAAAGCGGTAGGAAAAGAAGAAGATTATTGACCATGGCAAGAAGGCTATTTTCAAGCGAAAATGGCTACAGAAATGTAATTAGACGAAATTCAGATTATCGAGCACGTGAATGAGGCCCGTGAGAGGTGACAGCAAAGGTGATTGACACACAGTACTTTTTTTGGCACCGTCATCCCCAACACGAACAACGATGTGTTATAGTATCGATTCAAAGTAATGGCCGATATTCCTGGAAATCCTTCTGCAGTATGTGTATGAAAGGATGTTCTATCATATCCAGAACAGTTCCTTTGTGAAGAGCAGTCGCTTGGTGTAATGATCTATAGTACACTCTGAATGATGCTTCAGTATAATAATGAGTTCTGACTAGGTTTTACGGACCATTAATATGCTATTCTATGTGGTAGGAAACCTGTTTGGGAAAGCCTTTTACTGAAAAATATTCAACAGTTCATTGAGACGACCCAAGGGTTCTCTTGCTTTTGTATGTCCTATTCATAAAGGAAATCAAAAAGTGTCTAATGGTCTTAGACGATACGAAGATGTAGAGTCGCTCAAAGAAGAATGATTGAATGGTGTTTAATGTTCCTCGCGTTTAATATTTCATCATCAAAATAGAATTCACCTTCCATTTTGATACGAACCCTGTCGATGCCGACATCAATTATTAGATCTATAGATTTAGTTGTGTCTGAGAGTGAGTATTAGTGAGGAAATTTGCACAACACAATACAATGCTTTCACACCTTTTCTGAGCGTCTGTACATCATGAAAAAATAAATTCATATGCATCATTGACATTCACTCGCTGACGAGTATACCAATTGTATTTAGACTGTATCATTCTTCCCAGTCATGGCTTCACCGAGCTCCATAGCTACAGTCGCTTAAGTATGGCCAGTGTCCAGTAATTGGGAGATAGTGAGTTCGAACCCTACTGTCGGCAGCTGTGAAGATGGTTTTCCGTGGTTCACACCAGGCAAATTCTAGGGCTGTACCTTAATTCAGGCCACGGCCGCTTTCTTCCCACTCCTACCCTCTTCCTGACCTATATGTATCGGTGCGACGTAAAGCAACTTGTAAAAAAGAAAAGGTTACGGGTTCGTAGGCGTCTAAAGAGACCAATTCTAGAACCACAAGCTCTGTCGTAATACTGACTCGTCAAATCTACCAAAACTCCTTGTTGGCGTAGTTCGCCAAGATAAATGATTATGTGATGTTATCGTTCTTCTCATGATCCCGTGCCCTCGTTACTGTTCTATAAATTTTGGGTCCTCATGTATTATACCTCATCACATGTCAACCGATCATTCGCTAAAACCTCCGAGCTGTTGAAGTCAATTTGGCGTTTTATCATATTATTCTTTACAACGTACTTACATATTTTAATTTTACTGCTTCCCTCTTAGTGTTGTCCATTCTTCAATTGGCAGTGCATCACTTGCTTTTGAAGGCGCATATTAGGCGTGCTGGTGACGTGGCTGGTGTTTGTAGAATAGACTCAATGATGATGGTGTTGGTCTCTTCCAAAATACTGATGATCGTTGGGCGATAGCATCATTTTACACTAAATATGCTTCTAAGATATCTCTGCTGATATATTTCAGATATTTTAGGTGTCTTTCCTAAGTAGTCCATGTCTCGCGTCCATAAGTGTGTGCTGGTGTTTCTATGTCATTTTGGATATAGAGCTTTCTTGGTCTAAACCAGGGCCTCTCAGGGTGCATGCACTGTGCACGGTGCAAAAGACGACTTGGCTTGGTTGACCAGAGTGCAGACCCCCACTCCTCGATCTGGAGCAATAGCGCTGTCTCTCTCTTTCCCCACGCCTGTCTCGCTCGCTCCGCCTGTGTCCCTCTCCCCCACTTGCGCCGTAGCGCTCCAAATCCTGGCTGAGTTGAGCCGAGTATAGCCGAGTAGAGCCGAGCATAGCCGAGTAGCCC
The DNA here is from genome assembly GCF_040414725.1 of Anabrus simplex. Classification (NCBI taxonomy): domain Eukaryota; kingdom Metazoa; phylum Arthropoda; class Insecta; order Orthoptera; family Tettigoniidae; genus Anabrus; species Anabrus simplex. The sequence continues at coordinate 466,825,523 of NC_090265.1, read as the reverse complement.
AGAGACGAAGCGTTGATCCGAGCCATACCGAGCGGCACCGAGCGGCACCGATGCACAGTGCACGGAGCTCTTGCGCCTCGCTCTGCACGCGTGAGATTTTGGGCGTTTGAGAGGCCCTGGTCTAAACACTGAGGTATTTGCTGTCGAAGACCCTATTAAGGACACGTCCAAACGCGGCGCTAGTACATACTGTAGGTCAGGTATGTTAGCACTTTCCAAGAAATGTTTGCAAAGGTAGTGGAACTGTTCGATATGGTGCAGGGTCTCGCTATAAAACGAGCTGCCTCGTTGTTGTGTGGTGCCTGTTGATAAAGAACTTCCTTTTTTAATGTTAAGGTACAGTATAAGTTTTTTTGCTAGTGGCTTTACGTCGCACCGACACACATAGGTCTTATGGCGACGATGGGATAAGAAAGGCCTAGGAGTTGGAAGGAAGTGGCCATAACCTTAATTAAGGTACAGCCCTAGCATTTGCCTGGTGTGAAAATGGGAAACCACGGAAAACCATCTTCAGGGCTGCCGACAGTGGGATTCGAACCCACTATCTCCCGGATACGATACAGTATAAGTCGATACAGGTATAATGTTGGTTGAATATATTCAAAACAGTTTGCAAGTCTCTCTCTGCATTAGCTAGAATTATATTGTCTATATCTGAGATCCATAACTGAGGCTAAGAATGCATTGGTCTTGGCTCGCACTCTGCTAATATTAAGTAATATGCTTTCTGTGTGTATTTCTACCATAAGATGCAGAGAACAAAGTAGGAGCGATTACAAATCCGTGATTTATACCCGGTACAATCTGAGAGGACTCCAGATATCATTTACTGCCAAAGCATTCGTGCTGTCGTGTAGCAGTCGAAGTTTTTTTTTTAGTCAACATCTAATTAAACCTAGGACTCTCCAAAGAGCTTCTCTGCTTATAAAGTCGAAGGCTTTCACAAGATCTATAAATAGCATGTAAAGAGGGTTGGTGTTTTTCTTTATATTTTTCTTGCAACAGCATGACATACAGTAAATTAAAATGTACCTGACGTACTGAATGTTACAAGTAGTCCCTAACAGCATCAGTATCCTCTCTCTGTCGCTCTGGAGGACCCTAGGTCTATGTGTCGTAGAATTCCATGGAATGTGCCCAATGTGACTGTCACCTCGTAGGGAATTCACAACTGTCGTCCTTTAAAATGGATGTCTGATGAATGGGATGGATTTTAATCGAAAGAGAGAGTTCAGATCAATGCTCCAGATGAATCGGTGTTTCTTATCCAAGGCGGATGATAGTGACACGAGTAACTTTAACCACGTGCGCCTTAATTCATTAATTCATTAATTCCATTAATTTATTCACACCTTTCCAGTTCCCAACCACTGGCTCGATGGATTTTACATATTCTCGAACAAATGCTTGTTGCTCAAAGTACGTACTTGCATTGGTTTTCTAGCCAGTTAGCAATATTTCGTAATGTACGGTACCCCGTTAATTCTCCAAAACTGTGCATAAATCTGTTTAATGCAGTAGTGTTTTGGGGGACACTGGGACTATTTCAAGCAGTGCTAACCAATGATGAAGCCCCATGGAGAATTGTAAAAAAATTCTCATCTCAAAGGCCAGCAATCTATCTAGAAAAGCACCCTTCATGGGATAAGACCTCAAAGGAGTACTGTATGAAGAGTACGGATATTTGCTCCTGGCTTCGTAGGAAAACAAGAAGAAGAAGAGCAACAAGAACATCCGCAGCAGCAACAACAACAACTACTACTAACAATCCTATTCCGTTTCAAATTTGAACGGACAGAGTAAGGAACGTATGCAGTTCGACACTGTGAAGAATATTTTAACGATTTAGATAAATATAGCGGATAATGTTTTATGAGGTTTTGATAGAGTACACTACAAAACACGTAATCGGACACAGCCAATGAGATTCATTAGGTTTATACGTCTTAAAAGGAGTCTCACCGGGCGAGTTGGCCGTGCGATTAGGGGCGCGTGGCTGTGAGCTTGCATCGTGGAGATAGTCGGTTCGAATCCCACTGTAGGCAGCCCTGAAGATGGATTTTCGTGGTTTCCCATTTTCACACCAGGCAAATGCTTGGGCTGTACCTTAATTAAGGACAAGGCCGCTTCCTTCCAACGCTTAACCCTTTCCTATCCCATCGTCGCCATAAGACCTATTTGGGTCGGTGCGAAGTAAAGCCACTAGCAAAACAAAAGGAGTCTCTGGGGAGACACTTGGCCACCATCTTGCCTCTATTCCAATAATATGGACTTGAGTGACTTTTAGAAGCGCTGCGTTTTTCACGCCCAGGAAATCATTGTTCGCAGTTTACACGATCGTAGAGATTTTTTTATTTACTGCTTATTTAAAAGCTTTTCCCTGTAAACTGCCGAGATATTAGCAGAGCACATATTATGTAAATAGCACTCAGGAAATAACAAGTTGAAAAACTCAAGGTAAAATTGTGTACGGGTACCAAAATGGTATCGTACAAACAGGTTTCAGGGTAATTTGCACGATGATTTTTTATTAGGCCTCATTTATATGTAAAATGTTCTCAAAGTGGATTAATTGTGTTTAGTGATACTTGCAATTTTTTTCCATATTTCCAAACTTCAGTGATCTGAAGTAGAAGGTTTTGGCAAAGCCGGAAAATAACATCCAAGACTGTGTATGTTGGCATGCTGCCCACCAATGTGGTTTGTGACTCATCTTTAGAAGGCTCACCATCCCTTTCTTCTTTTTCTGTGACACATCGCATCGTCTAACGCTCCCCTAAATACTTGAGCACAAGTACAGCAGCCAGACGCCCCACAGTGACGTCATGCGGTAAAGTGGCAGAGCGCCTCGCATAAACACAGCACTGTCAGTCACTCGACTAGATATAAACCGAGGAATAATATACTCGCTGACAAGCTTTGAACTTCTTCTCGGAGAGCTAAGAATTAGTTGTTTACAAAATCATAAATTCTAAGAACGAAGAAGAAATTCAAAGAGTATTAGCAGAAATGAATAACATCTTCAGAGAAAAATACAACATGAAAATTAATACAAAAAGTACTGAAATTATGTTTCCTAGATACCAATGCACTGCAGTCGACACTGGAATTAATGATGTGCCACTAAAGCTGGGAATTATGGTTACCTACTTACAAAACAAAATTACTTCAGGCGACAAATGTTAAGCAGACATAAAGAGCACAATTTCACAATTCCTTTTAAAGTAAATAGGTGCTGCGTACTGTACGTCAAGGAATCCGAAAGTAGAGACCGAACAGATTCATTCACTGCTACGAGTATATCTGGAGCGAGCCTTCTTTGGCTCGGAAACGTAGACTATTGGTGAAAGGACAAAAGGGTTTTCAGATATCCTGATTGAGGAGGATGGAAAGGTCCTCGTGTACAGCGAAGTTAACAAACGTAAAGGAAGGAATGATACAAGAGAAAGAGTAAAGCAGACATAGGAAAATGCTAATTTGAGAAGTAAAGAGACTAACAGAGACCATAGAGGAGTAGAGAAGAATTGCTGGCAATCAAATTTCGGGTTGAGAATTGAGAGTAACATTATTATTAAATATTTGGTATCGGTTGCAACGTTCCTGCCACATCATTAATAATGAAATATATTACTTAAATATTTTTATACTCATATACACGTACGCTGAAAATTATTTTCCTGATCTAACTTCATTTGCACCAGGATTTGAACCTCAGTCGTCTGATTTGGAAAACAAAGAGCTAAGCCACTGCGTTAACCACAACGCTCTCCTATAATACACAACTCTGACACTATAACATTTTCTATTTCATGCTATTTCCTTTGTGTTCCTCAAAATAAATTGAAAAGTGGGACTTTACAATACCGTTATTACTTGCCGCACTCAACTTCTATTGGCATAAAAACATAGCATCAGAAAAGTTGTTGTTGCTAAGGGCTTTACGTCGCACCGACACAAATAGGTCTTATGGCGACGATGGGATAGGAAAGGCATAGGAGTTGGAAGGAAGCGGCCGTGGCCTTAATTAAGGTACAGCCCCAGCATTTGCCTGGTGTGAAAATGGGAAACCACGGAAAACCATTTTCAGGGCTGCCGATAGTGGGATTCGAACCTACTATCTCCCGGATGCAAGCTCACAGCCGCGCGCCTCTACGCGCACGGCCAACTCAGCATCAGAAACCTTTATCAATGTATGTTAGTATATGTTACTGTACAGTTACTTGTTTACTTACCAGATAGTTACAGTGCGTCATGTGGACGGGTCAATTAATCTGTCGACTTATTATTGAATTATATCGATTCCTTCATGGATTGTGTCGACTGTGCATGGTGGAATCTGAACTGAGCGTAATGTGTTCATGTTAATATTATTTAAATAAAATGCAATTTTTTTGCTAGTTGCTTTACGTCGCACCGACACAGATAGGTCTTATGGCGACGATGGGACAGGGAAGGGCTAGGAGTGGGAAGGAAGCGGCCGTGGCCTTGATTAAGGTACAGCCCCAGCATTTGCCCGGTGTGAAAACGGAAAACCACGGAAAACCATCTTCAGGGCTGCCGACAGTGGGGTTCGAACCTACTGTCTCCTGAATACTGGATACTGGCCGCACTTAAGCGACTGCAGCTATCGAGCTCGGTTAAAATGCTATTTGACATAATATGGAATACAATATGGTACGTCCAGGGGCAAAGTTGTCCCACCATTCATTCAAAAATTCCAGCCTCACCTACATGCTAACTCGCAGGTTAAACCTCACTTTCGGCCCTTTAACATAAATAACTAAGAACATCTTTAGCAATTCGGTATGTTGAATCCATGGCCTGAAGGCTGGTTGGATTCGAAACAGCTGTGCCATCAGCTATTCACAGAAAGTCTTGGTGTCACCGAACAGGCGTACCGGAAAACTGAGGAGTGAAGTAGTTTCTTGTTGTTTCTCTCATCGACCCAGACGTTGCTATTGCATATCTTCCCTCTTTTATGAGAACCGCGATTGCGCATGTTTACTCGTTTCGTGAAAAATGCATTTCAAGTTTCGAAGTCAATTTGAAATGCATTTTTTCGATCTAGCATCCTGTTTTTACTATTAGAGGTCACATTATTATTATTTTAATAATCAATAATAATGTATTTCGCATTAAACATCAAATGTCTTTGTCATGTTTTTGCTAGTTTTTGTAACGTCGCACTAACATATCGAAGGCTTTCCGCGACGTAAGGATGAGCGAGTGATAGGATTAGGATGGTAGCATCCGTAGCCTTAATTAAGCTTCAGTCCCGGTATTTGCCTGGTATGAAAACTGGAAAAAATGTAAAACCATCCTCAGGGTTTCCAACAGTGAGATTCGAACCTATCATCTCCCAAATGTAAGTTCACAGCTACGCGACTCAAGCCGCGTAGCGAAATCGCTCTGTCACGCATCGATACATACAAACATGGGTATTCTCCATATTCATTCACCCACGTAGGATTGGCGTCAGTGAGGACATCCGGACGTAAAACAGGGTCAAATTGGCATGTGCAAACATTTCGAATCCAACAGCCAACCAGGATGTGTGAAAAGCAGTAGAAGAAGCAGAATAATAATAATAATAATAATAATAATAATAATAATAATAATAATAATATGAATAATTTGAAATTATAAGCTATATTGCTATAAAATCACCCCCATAACTTCGGCTTTCATTATTTCCCTGATTTTTGCATCTCAGATTGACACTTTATTTTTATCAGTGAGCATTGAATTATGAAGCGCTCAAAATAACGTATGGTATTACTGGAGAAATCAAAACAAATATTGTTCAAAATAAAATCAATTCATCTTCTGATTCGTCGTTTTTTGATTCAGACAGTGCATCACGTGAATAATTATTCACGCTTGGGACAAAGGCCTTAATTTTCTAGAACCGATACTGGTAATTTTACACCATATACTTTTGTAACTGCTGGTGATGTTGACAGGTTCCTGGAATGGTTCTTTAATATCTGGTTTGTAGAGGAGACATAGAAAGCTCATCATATTGCAAGCAACAAATTGAATGAATAGGACATTTTTGGACCTTATTTTGAAATCAAGGAAGTCTTTATTTAGCAAAATTTCAATAATGATTGTGCAAGGATTGTTCCCACACAACCAAATTATTTGTGCACAGGCTACAGGTACAAAAACTGGTACACTTTTTACTTAGTTTCAATTTCTGGGTGCATAGAAACACATTCCACTTCAGCGTGCCTCATTAAAATAGTGTGGTCGATAAATTCCAACTCTGGATGTTTCCTGTGGAAAATCATGAACCTAGGAACAAAAATCAAATTTGAATTGCCCACCATGGGACAACCTACTTAATGTGAATTGTACTCGTGGCATATCCATAGCTGCACGAATAAGTTTCAAGAGCTCTTCATTTCCATTTTTATACACCCAATTACAAAATACAAGGAGAACGTCATACAATCCACAGTCAATTTTCCTTACCACTAATTCACGAGTGTTAGAATAATTATCTCTCTGTTGTAATAAATTAGAACTAAACATTAGGCAGTATGCTAAAGTAACGAGTATTGTACATTAGTGTCCGGTGTTGCATTTAACATGAATAACCATTAGGATCAATTCACAAATGTAGCCCTTTCGCGCTTCAATTTATATAAAAGAATATTGAATGCAATGACATGAATGTGCCACATTCATTTTTTAGCTTCTCAGATAGCAAATGTAACACTTTCATGCGAAAAACTTTCAGTTATATCATGCTAACGAATAAAAATATGACATCGACAGTTCTGACAGAACGCAGTGTGTTCAAATGTCAACAAACTGTACACTCAATTCAAAATGTCAGTGTTAGGACATTTGTGGTTTTGGCATATAGGGAACGATATCATTCAGCTCAGCTCATTGAAAAGTACACACCAACCGAGTCGCCAAACGAAACTCCATCTACTTAAGGAATGGTGTTACTACCACAGGTCACTTTCGTATTGTCAAAGCCAAAGACAGCAAAACTGTTCTAGCCTATACCAGAGGACATGGAGTACCGTAAAACACCATCTCATTTGGAATAGAACTATTTACTGGGATAGTTTGCATTCAGGAGAAAGTAGGTTCGATCCCCACTGTTAGCAGCCCTGAGGATGGTTTTCCATAGTTTCAAATTTTCATTAAGACTACTGTCACTTTTTTCACAGTCCTAACCCTATCCTATCGGCGACGTCACCGTAAGACTCGACGTAAAACAAATAGCAAAAATGAAGTATCGTTAAAAAGTAACATTATTATTAGCCTCTCACTCACTCACTCACTCACTCACTCACTCACTCACTCCTACGTAGTTTGATACAGAGAGGAGATTGGTAGCAGTAAAATATTCATCATTCTGTTTCTATTTCATACCGACGATATATTTCACACACACACAAAAAAGAGAAAACATCTGGCCGTCTGCATTCCAGTGTACAGAGATTGAATTTTATTGCATTTTTGTAATAGCATGAAATAAACTACAAATTGTGTCTCAATTTCAGTACGTATCGCAATAAAATCAAAGAGTAACATACAAATATACCCAGTATTAATATGAAAAAATGTTGTATGGTAGTACTGTGCCTCTTTCCTGGTTGTGTTCTCATTGAACCAAGTGGAGAGCTAAGCCTTGTTTTCTCTCTATCGAACTTGTTACTGTTGTTACTTCAGTGTTGTTTCCACCTAGAACAGAGGTGCTCACGTTGCGCATTTCGTCCCGCGGGCGCACAGCTCTGTACGCGAGCGTGCAGGCAGGCGATGAGCGTATACTATTCAACCACAGTGACGTTGTGGTTACATTCACAGGCCGTGAAGGTTGGGCAAAGTTCTCCCAGTCACTCTCGATCACTGCGGCGATATCCGAGATTGAAATGGAGATAGAAAGTAATGAATGAAATTAAATATAATGCGGAGTTATGGTGATTAAGCTGTGGCTTGTGGTCGCTAGGATTATGATCTGATTAACTCATCTACTCACGCTTACCGGGAATAACATCAATTAGGTTATTTATTCGAAGGTATATTGTACATCTATTTGGCAGATATATTAATACTGTTGTGGTACTTTAATCTTCTATAGTAAACATCTATGTCCTCACTCGTGATGACTCCCTAGGCCTTTAGAAGCTAGCTATTATCACTGGACGCCTGGTAAGTTTTAAATACTACTCTGAGGAATTCAGTGAAATGGAGAAGTTGCACGACACTGCAACACCTGTGCTGTAATTCTTGGAATGTGATTTTTTATATACAATCCTGCAATACTGTGTGTGTCGAAGTTTTGTATTAGAGTGCATTATTTGATTCCAGGGTTGCGATACGTGAATCTAATTTGCAAAACAATTATCTATGTGTTGATTTTCTATAAACATGACGATAACTTGTTGAACTATGTAAATATATTACATTTTTCTGAATGAATAACAGGAATTTTACATTTTAAAAAATGGAAATACTGTCAATCCCATCCATAGAATTTTGAATCGTAGCTTGTACGCTTAAACACTGTACTTTTGTTAACTGCAACACAAAAATTGTAAAGTGTCATTTTTATTTGAACGTATAAATGTAAGAAAGTAACTGTTTGTATCGAACGCAGTATAATTCAAACAGGAATATCTTGAAAAAAGTCGGTTTTCCTGGGATTATAAAGTTTTTAAAATACTGTAGCCCAATCAGATTTTCGCTGAGTAGTGGAGGAGAGCTTCGTATTCACAATCGAACGTGACTGCTCTCTTCCCTGCAAAGTGTGTTCGCTCTCTCGCTTCACTATGACGTATGCTTGCCACGTAAGCTGCCTGCATTTACGTCCAACAAGTCCAGCCTCACTGGGCTGGCCTCAACGGGCGCCCAGCTGAGCACCTCTGATCTAGAGCATTCCTTTATTATTATTATTATTATTATTATTATTATTATTATTATTATTATTATTATTATTATTATTATTATTATTATTATGCTGTAATTCTTATTATGTGATTTCTTATGTACAATCCTGCAATATGTGTCGAAGTGTTTGTATTATAGAGAGCATTATTTGATTCCAGGATTGCGATAGGTGCAACTAATTTACACAACAATTATCTGTGTGTTGATTTTCTATAAACATGACGAAACTACAAACACAGTATAGCTGCCAAAAATTGCTAGTACTGAAATTCAAACCAAATAGCATTTCTCGTAATCTCATGGATTTAGTTTACGATCACTCCTCTGTGAAACCGGGTTGTCAGTTATCTTTCTTTCCTTCTTTCTTTCTTTCTTTCTTTCTTTCTTTCTTTCTTTCTTTCTTTCTTTCTTTACCTGTCACTTTTTCCACACACTCGTCGTGGGTGCGCTCAGTATGGCACATTTCGGGATTATTACGTATTTTTGTGTAAACAAAGAATTATGTAATATAACGAACATAAGCAGCTAGTTCCCGGGCCAATGGAATTAACCAGACGCAGCTAAAATTCTCGATCCTGCTGGAATCAGAACTGGGGCACTCAAAACCGTTTTGGTGCATAGCCGCACTGAGTGCTCATTTGATTTCTGTCACCTTACGACCTACTGTAGTGCGGGTTGAGTGCGCACGGAATTATTTTGTTCCAACGATCTCCATTATGACCCTAGTCATAGTTTACGTTATGTGGAACCAATTCCTTTTTATATTATAATACTAGTTAAATTTTCTCATACAGATAATTAGAATATGCGGGGAGTTATTAATTCTGTGGAATAGGTGCTGGCTTCCTATCCGCAAGATCGAGGTTCAAATTCCGGCCGATTCTCGGTTGGGTTTTTATCTCAAAAATCATTAGGCGTTAGGAAGGGTATCGGGCCTTAAAAACCCCGGCCAATATCACTGTGAGTCTGTGTGGCTTCAGCTACAGCAGGAGTATCTGGAATAAGTTGATGAAAGAGAATGTTTAAGATAATTGGAAGATGATTGTCTGGCTCCTTGGCTGAACGGTCAGCGTATTGGCCTTCGGTTTATACAGGCCAGGTTCGATTCGCAGCAGGGTTGGTGATTTTAGCTGCATTTAGTTAATTTCTCTATCTCGGGGTGAATGTTTGTAATCATCATAATACACATCGTCATTTACACACAACATACCATATTCCCAACCGACACTAAACACACACAATAGTGAACACACCTCTACATAGAGGTACCGTCAGGAAGGGGATACGGCCGTAAAACCATGCACATTAGTGCCGATTTCAGATAATTGTAAAAGGGCCAGGGAAGAAGAAAACAATTTGATCGTGATTATGGACTTCTATTAAACTTCCTCAGTCAGTCAATCAATGATCTTACTTTACTGCAATATTATCACATATTTTTGAAAACCTTTGCACTCTCTTCACAATTTTCGTGATGTTTCAAATAAAAATGGACCATTGTTGCTGTATTTCATCACCAGTTACAATTTTTGGATGGATAGTTTTCTTTATTCAACTTATCTACAGGCTACCGTGACAAATCTCTGAACCAGCATTTATTCTACCATATTGAGTGACGGATAACTTTGCATGCCAATCAGAAATTTTGCAGTATCAATACTTCTATATGTCCAGCCCTCGTTTACCCATTTCAAACCGTTGCTGTAAATTTAGTCCTTGTGAAAATCCTCGTATTTTCGGAAAAAAAATTAATTAAAAGTAAAATTTGTGGTAAACATACTGCAGTCTGAAGTAGATTACAACCGTAATTAGTATTTGTTAAGGAGACAGCAATCGGTAATGCTCTGATTCTCCGTTGTTTCCCCAACTATCAGTTCGTTCCAAACGGCGTGGTGCTCGTGACGGTTTCGAACGTTTATCGGGTTGTTCGGGGTTTTCTCATTGTAGACTGATGCCACTTCTTTTCCCAATTATACTCCATATTAATTACCATTAGTCGCAAGATTGCAGGCACCACGACCACACCTCTTATCGCACCACCCAAACTACATTCACAGGGAAAGGCTTCTGAGGGTGACTAAGATAGAGGAGAGAAGATACAATTTCCTTGTGGCTAACTATGCAGCAGCAAACGTAGATGAAGAGAGGTTTGGTACTTTTCATCGTAAGACATGCGCTACCAGCAGCAGCAGTTTATTTTCCTGACTCTCTTGCAACCCGCTGTACAGGACTGTACAACGCATTGCCGGGTCGATAGCCCCTAATGAGCCCAGGGAAATGACGTGAACTTTGTGTAGGTCAAGTAGCAAACTACTCGTCCCTTTTACTCTATCGTTCTCACACCATACAAGCATTTATGCTCACCATTTTGTACTCCGATTAATCTCAAGCAGAACAGGTCTTACATCGATATGCTTCATGAAATACTGTCACTTCAGGCTCTGTGAATTATGCTTCGACGTTAAAAATATTGTCATTCCTTACTATTGATTCTGCATATATTCCTCGTGTCTCTCAGTAGTGGTATTGAATGATTCTACTAAGGGGAAAGATATATCTCTCATTAGACAGAAATTTACATTTTTAGAGTTCAGCAACAGCAAGTGCTAGTTAAACTCAATTTTTCACTCTGAACATGCATTCTTGAAATATTGTTCAGATTTGTAAAAGCTGGGCTGAGAGATTTAGGTGGTGGAACTACGGGCGTTCTGTGTTCGCATCGATGGGTTCGTTTCCGGCTGAGTCCGATGATATTTGAAGGTGCCTCGTGTCACAGACTTATCGACAAGTCATAGAACTCAAATTAATGTAAATAGTTTATTGCATTTCATTTCGCTGAAATGGTGACTATTCGTGAAGTGATATAAATGTTCCGTTCTTGAAACCATTGAAGCCAAGAATCACGTACAAGATATTTTCATTCATTATGAAATGAAATCAAACGAGCTTGTAGTTTCGCGTAATGATTCATATGATAATCATAGCCGTGGGGAATCCAGTTATATGTGGAATCCGTGCCACATGGACGTGAAATTTCATTTCAAAAATTCTAAATGCTTTGGCCGCTATTCGGGCAGCAGTAACCTTGGTGAAAGGTAGTGATTTTTCCACTCGGCTACAACGCCCCTAACTATGAACTCTGGGTCCTACAGTACTTTATGTCTATAAATATCACACATAAAAACAACTCTGCATAGTTCCTTCACAACTTTCTGCAATATTTTTCTATCCTCTTAGTCCTTATCGTAATAATAAATCAAATACCGTATAAATTGTAAGCCATAGTATTTATATTAAATTCACGTGCTGTCTTCACAAATCTCGATAATAATTCGTCAAAACCAATGACAGCTAGCAAATAAATTCATAGATTAGTAATAATAAATGGTGGTGTTCTTTTAAATAATGGGCGTTATTACATCCATAAATATTTATTTAGATCATCGACAAATTCTATGAAATACTGACGTATTTTGGAATCCTGCCGAGCCGAATAGATATCAATCGAACGTTAATTACTCCGATGCAATATCATTTGTTAAAATGAGTTCTGACAGAGAAATTACCTGATCTACAGTAGTTCCACTCGTTCAGATATAGAATGATGACATAGGAGACTAGTATCTTGATAAGGTATTAATGCAGCTGGATTATACTAGGCGTTTCAGAATTATACCTGTTTTTCTTAAGTAACGCATGCTACCAATAAACTTATAATTAACTTTGAAAGTATACATGGTCACGTCAAATTTAATATTTTGAGAGGAATATTTTATGAAGTACAAACAAATGTTTCAGTTAGTACGGGTATCTGCAGGATATGACTTCGTCTATAAAAATGTTAAATGGTAATCCATTTCCATTTTTTTTTAGAAAAGTTCATTTTATATAGTTGCATTCAAAATTTCATTTGTTTCATACCGAATGTTGGGTTGGTATGGAAACAGCTTAATTCTTGGTTTGTGAATCGGATTTTTATTAGGAGGAAACTACTTTATTCGTGGTATCAGTCTAAAATTAAATGTTTTTATAGAAAATGAAAGGATTAAAATCCTGATGATGATAGTAGTTGGTGATAGAAGACTTACACAAAAAAGAGATACGCATACTCCACAATGAAACTCATTCAAATCGGCAAACATTTCAAATTTACCGAGAGTGGAATAGAAATAACATTCGAAGGACCTGGACATGTCAGAGGTATAAAGACAAGATTGTCCACAAAAGAAATTGTGCAACTTGATGTTTTACTGAAAGTCCAAGAGAAACCACATTCTTCTCTCAAAGAATTAGAAGCTGCATTTGATATCTCTAAGGCAACTGTTTGAAGATTATTGCATAAAATTCAGCCCTTCCATGAGTTGATAGAAGGTTACAGTTCTGTGAAAAATGACTGATCTCTGGTATATAAATCCGGACTTTGTATCCAACTAGCAAACGTACCCGTGCTTCGCTACGGTATTCTACATTGTATACGTATATCGAAGTAAATTACTGTACATGCAGTGAATAAGATTTTTTTTTAAATTGAATGTCTCTTAGCGTTATCCGAGAAACAGCATGGGGAGGTCCCCATGCGTTGTTTCCGATGTAAAGTGTGAATTACGGAGTTGCGATGATAACGTCAGGCTCACTTGCCTACTGCCATTCACAATGGAGTTAGGAAGTTTACATTATAATGTCAGGCCCCATTGCCTAGTGCGGGGTCACAACCGATTTGAAAAGTTTTCGTTACAATCGCAGGCCCCTTTCCTACTTCCAGACATATTACAGTTGAGGAGTTTTTATTATAATGGCGGGAAACTTCCCTACTGCCAGTCAAAATTCAGTTGTGCTGTTATCATTATAATGATAGGCCCCTGCCTGTTCCTAATGGCAACCATCTTACTGCCAGTCACACCGATTTGGTGAGTTTCCATTAAAGCAGGCCAATATACCTAATGCCAGTCACATTTTAGATGGGTACATTTGTTTATAATGGTGGACACCCTTTTCCACAGCGAAACAAAATCGGGTAGGGGAGTTTTGAACAAAATTGCATGCTCCCTTGCCTTGTGCAAGTGGAATCGAAAAGGGAATCATTCTTTACAATAGTAGGCCCTCCTTACTAATGCCTTCTACACAAGCGCTGGAAAAGGACTCCATGCCTACTGCCAGTCAAAGTCGAAATGGGGAGTACTGATTAAGAAAGCAGACACACTCTTTCTTGATCGCTACAAATTTACATAAATATATATCGACATACAAAACTATATGCATGCTTTCAATTTTGCAGACCTTCATTTACAGATAAACTGCTGCTAAACGGTACCTCATATCTACAAACGGATTATACCACAAGAGGCTCCATTTATTGCTTTACATGTCTGGTTCTAAAACATTTTCCAGTATCTCTAATATTTATGGGTTACATTGAGTTCGAACATTTGAACAGTGTGTAATTTGGGTACGTCATTAACACTTTACATAATTTTTAGCATACTTAATTGTAAGCTAGAATCATGAAATTTGGTTCCCGTATGGCCATTGGTCGTATACATGTGCATACTAAATTTGATGACTCTATCTTTCTTGCAAGTGTGTCAAACAATGAAGTATACGTACAATTGACAAATACAGCCAAATCTAACGTGTAAGGGAGAGAGATATGACAAGAAGTCATCGGACCACTCCAATTTGAACCGAGATTGTGCCATCCTTTTTGTGATAGGACTTACCATTTAGCTACGAATACCTGAAAACGAAGGTCTGCTCCGTCATTAGAATTGCCTCGATATATCGATATTCTTCGGGGATGTGTATGTATGTTTAGTCCTTTGCCCGAAGGCTGATTGGATCCTCAACAACTCCGCCATCAGCTGCCATAGATGGCGTACGCATCACTGAAGAGGCGCACTAGGGAAATGAGGAGTGAGGTAGTTTCCCGTTGATTTCCTCACCGAGCCAGATGTTGCTATTACATATCAGTCTGCCAAGCCCACTGAAATGAATGCACCAGGGGATGAAAAGTTAAAAAGTTAAAGATCTTGGATGTTTTCCGTCGGTTACAGGCTAAAACGTGTAATTTTGCCAAATTTCAGTTGTCTAGCTCGTCTTGCAGATTGTGCCGCATTCTTGAATTTTGGGGAGGGCGGTAAAAATTAGGACTTTCAGGGAACTAAAGCCAAAAATGTGCAGATGGTCATTATTACCCTTTAAACGGATAGCTGTACTGTAACCGTTCATCACTATGCCATAGACATGTTAGGAGGTTTTCCGCAACCGGGATACGAGTTGCAATTCGCAGGCCCGAAGACGGCAATTTTCTGTGCTGTATCGAGAGAAGGATAACGTATTACCGCGGAACCTTGAAATTGCGTTCTCACTTGGTGCAAGAGAGGAGGAGAGATGACGCTACGCGTGAAAATGTATTTTGTCAAAGAGTGGGGTGAATTAAGGTGTGTTAAACCCTAAGAAATAAAAATCCTTACTGATTCAACAACGCATTCATTTGTGCCAATTCACCATAATTAACTAAAAAGAAGGTAAAAAAGAACACCTTTGTCTGAGATAATGTATGGAAATTTATAAGTCAGGTCTCATTCGAACCGGCGTATTTAATGCAAATCGTTGATGCATATAAACCGTTGCTTACGCTATTATACAAGGCTGGGAAATGAGCCATGAGAAGTGGGGTCACCGAATTTAGTTTTCAGTTCTCCCGCTAGGATCGCCTTTCTTAGACACAAGTTTTGAATGTCTTCCTATGTTCAGCATGGATTTTGTGACAAGTGCTTGTGGAAATTCGCTAATATATAGCCAATTATGATACGGAGAAACCACGTGTTTTGAATGTTGCTCGTGATCCATTTTTGTCGTAGTGCAAGTAATCCCGTCAATATGATATTAACGTGTCCTGTTGGAAACTTATTTACATCAGTATCTTGAGGTTATGAGTCGTCGTAGTATGGACCCCCAGTCAACACGAATTTATATATATTTACAAAGGTGTTTTCAAGTGTTTGGGAAGTATATAGTCAGTTTATACTCACGTAAAAGTTATTACTCAAAATGTAGTATTTGTAATGGGCCTCCAGTTCAGAGTCACCATTTGAATCCTACATCACTGCCTAGCCTAATTTAACTTTAAAACTTTTCTGTTCAAAGGTTTTCGGTCCAGATTCAGAATATTTTGGCACTTTGATGAAATATTCCTTGCAATATTATCCAACAAAGGATTGAGTCATTTCTGCAGCAACACTAGTGGCAATGTTTCGTTATTGCAGGTCCTGCACATGAGTTCCCTTAAAAACCTGTCTTTCAGGTAGTGGGTACAGATCGGTAGATAGTGCTTTCTTGGGAGATGGTGTATTGCTTCAATAACAAAATTGTAACACATTTGTATCAAAGCCCTGAAGAAAGCGTTAGGGTACCTTAACCCTCCCCTGTCTTGAAAACGGATTAAGCATAATGCAGGCCTATCAGTTGCAGGTAAGGATATTATCTGTAGACAACTGTCACAGATAGTTTCTTCTTATGCTAAATGTATCAAACATCCAGCTATCATTGCCAGTGATACTGATGACAGAGAAACTACAGATTCTGGAAACAGAAAAGAAAGTAATTCACTGATGAGTTAAGGATCAAATAATTTGTAAGCACTTTTAAAAATGTTTGTTAAATTAGCCTGTAGATGACCTGTCGGACAGTAATATGCAGACCTTTATAGTGTTCCCTCTGAATTTACACTTTTATCATGTCTATAGGTACGGGCCGTGAATGCATCAATGGCAAAATTTATACTTTTATTTATAAAAAGCCTGAATCTGCTCAATCAAGAAATTTGCTTTCAAATCACCTTGTTCAGCTAGTCCTGTCATTTTATTTAATTGACTGTCAAGTCCATGTTTTTTTTCATTCTTGAGTTGATGCACCCTTTCTTTTAAAGTTGTAATAATATGTTTCTGCTTTGCTATAAGTACTCTTTGTTTCCTACACTTCCTGGCTATTCTTTTCAGTTTCAAACCTAATTTGGTACAGTTTAGTTTATGTTCAATAGAACACTGTGTGGCTGTGTTTTTATATAATGGTTCACTGATAAGTACAGGTGGAGGGCCATTCTCTTCACTGGCTGTAGATGTGCTTGTTTCCACATGAAGTTCAATTTTCTTGTAGGGTTTAGCTTCATTTCCCACTTCTAAAGCCTTCCTCTTAAGTGGTCTTCCTGAATGTGATTGTGATTGTGTGCGGGAAAGTCTTGAAATACGGATGGAATGACGTTCGGAAGTAGGATTTTTAGTGCTGTGCTCACACTGTAATCTGAGTTCTTAAAATGCCTACTGCAAACAGTGGAATGTACACTAGGTCTCCACAGAGATCCTAGTCTATTTCCCTGACGAGAAATTGCCAAACACCATTTAGTTTTAAGTTCCTCGTTTTTCGGAAATCTATGAAATATAATACCACACCCTTTTGAGATCTTTGATTTGCAGTAAGGAACACTACAGTACACCATGTTTTTTACGTTTATCCGTTGTTCACATTACGTAAATACGTCATTAATTTCAGTCACTCAATTATAATCACCTGCACTAGCACAAGAAAGCTCATAAAATACAAAAATACGTCTTGACACGCTCGTGAATGTTTGAATGAGTACCTCGCCCGCGCAATTTTATGTCTAAGAAGCGTGCACCTAGCGGCAAAACGATGCGTTTTGCAAGCCCGAGCGGGAACCAGTTTCCAGACCAGCAAGGCCTTGTATTTCCCAGCCTTGTATAATAGCGTAAGCAACGATATAAACGCAATAATTTAATAGTGGATCGGTAATGACGCATGTCATATAGTGTTTGCAGACAGAAGCTGAGTGCTAAGATTTGGCAACGTGAGGAAAAATGTGGGAGTACTTAGGAGATGAACCATGACGATTAAATTTTTAAAAGTACGCTTTTGAGATAGTGAACGACCCGCTGATCGGATGGACTTACAATTGGATCAGTATAGAACAGATGTCAGAAGCTATGAATTGATTACTTTCACGTCGTTGAATGATAACGTTTACCGGAGCCGAATCTCGATCAGGGGCGTGGTTTACCACCTCTCCGACCACTCAGCCCAGACACTATAAATAAAATCCGGACCTGGATGCAGGATCCCCTTCTAATGTGTGCATCCGCAGTACTTACGTGTCAGTGATGAACTATGGATATCAGTGTGTGAAGTGCTGTGTCGAAGAAAAACATATCAGCGCGGTGTAAATATCGCGAAATAAGCCGTGTGGTACGAGATAAAGTACCGTAGTGATTAATAGAAGTGTTATTTCAACATTTAATCCTTTAAATATAGGAGACTTCTGTGACGGCTTTTGATGCAATCATCAGAGAACGGGCAAACGCATCAGGTTGTTTAGAAGTAGTTAGACAGCCGATTAAATTCAGTAATTAATAGTGGCCGGTATTTAAACAGTGAGTGACGCTCAGTAAATTATAAAAAACGGTGTTCGTGATAAGAAAAACGTTTGCATACTCCATGGACACTCGTGATAAAAGTCAGACTGTGTGATTAAAGGGGAAATGAATAGTGATTTATACAAACTTACTACTATTCGGGTTAGTCCATTTGAATTTATAAGGGGATCTAATTACCGGTAGGTTTTTTAAAACACGTAAACAGTGTTCATTAACTAATTTTCCGTTTTTGCCTGTATGTTCGTGAGTGATCGTCGAAACCAGAATTGGAATCAACGAGAGTCGCGCCTAAGTGCCAGCATTCATCTCTTCAGGGAAAGTCTAACATCGCTACGTCTACCATTGCTCGACTAGGCAATATCTTCAAGATGTATTGTTTGCTATATGTTTAATATTTCTCTATGTAATGTATTTCGTTATTCTCAAGTGTTTATGGTGATGGATAGGATACCAACGTTTTGTTAATCCACTTTGAATATAAAAGAGGGTCAGGTAAACCCAGCATACGTGTATGTGTGCAGTACAATATGTAATTGATGTGGTCAAATAGATCATGGGTTTGATATACGGCGATGCAATCTCGTGCGTGAAAAAAGTATCATTTTAATATGCATGAATTCCACAACCATGACAACTAACTAGTAATATGATTCAATGAGAGAATGCCATATTGACTTTGAGGTCAGTCCATTCAAATAATAGATGCCATCGAGTATCATTGCTCAGAGGTAAATAAACTCGTGTTTGTGAAATGTATATAGTGTTAATGCACGCTAATAAGGGATTTTAAGTATGCCAAGCGATAACCACAACAGTGTACGAACTGACAAAGACGTTGAGGCATGCTTGCTTTACTATTGATTATTTTTTATGTATAATAATATGGCATTATCTCATGTAATTATCGTGCGGTTCTGTCAGTTTAATAAAATGTTTAGTAAATATTGGTAACAAAACTCTTCTCATTTAATAATATTAACGTATTCCTCTTACATTATAGAGAACCCTACTATCATTATATTTAGTGTAGTGCCCATTTTTATTTTACAAACATTCCATTACACGTATGCTTCTGAACTTCAGCCGTTGACGCAATGAAAGTAAGGAGGATGGGACTTCGAGACCCAGGAAATGATTTTCGAAGGTTCTCATCCAAAAATTCCATTTATATACACTGACTGACAGAGCAAATGCAACACCAAGGAGGAGTGGTTCGAAAGGGATGAAAGTTGGGGAAAAACAGAGACGGCACGGACGAATAATTGATGTTTATTTCAAACCGATATGCAGGTTCCACAATGCGCACGGCATCGACTCAGTAGGATGTCAGACCACCGCGAGCGGCGATGCACGCAGAAACACGTCGAGGTACAGTCAATAAGAGTGCGGATGGTGTCCTGAGGGATGGTTCTCCATTCTCTGTCAACCATTTGCCACAGTTGGTCGTCCGTACGAGGCTTGGGCAGAGTTTGCAAACGGCGTCCAATGAGATCCCACACGTGTTCGATTGGTGAGAGATCCGGAGAGTACGCTGGCCACGGAAGCATCTGTACAACTCGTAGAGCCTGTTGGGAGATGCGAGCAGTGTGTGGGCGGGCATTATCCTGCTGAAACACAGCATTGGGCAGCCCCTGAAGGTACGGGAGTGCCACCGGCCGCAGCACATGCAGCACGTAGCGGTGGGCATTTAACGTGCCTTGAATACGCACTAGAGGTGACGTGGAATCATACGCAATAGCGCCCCAAACCATGATGCCGCATTGTCTAGCGGTAGGGCGCTCCACAGTTACGGCCGGATTTGACCTTTCTCCACGCCGACGCCACACTCGTCTGCGGTGACTATCACTGACAGAACAGAAGCGTGACTCATCGGAGAACACGACGTTCCGCCATTCCCTCATCCAAGTCGCTCTAGCCCGGCACCATGCCAGGCGTGCACGTCTATGCTGTGGAGTCAATGGTAGTCTTTTGAGCGGACGCCGGGAGTGCAGGCCTCCTTCAACCAATCGACGGGAAATTGTTCTGGTCGATATTGGAACAGCCAGGGTGTCTTGCACATGCTGAAGAATGGCGGTTGACGTGGCGTGCGGGGCTGCCACCGCTTGGCGGCGGATGCGCCGATCCTCGCGTGCTGACGTTACTCGGGCTGCGCCTGGACCCCTCGCACGTGCCACATGTCCCTGCGCCAACCATCTTCGCCACAGGCGCTATACCGTGGATACATCCCTATGGGTATCGGCTGCGATTTGACGAAGCGACCAACCTGCCCTTCTCAGCCCGATCACCATACGCCTCATAAAGTCGTCTGTCTGCTGGAAATGCCTCCGTTGACGGCGGCCTGGCATTCTTAGCTATACACGTGTCCTGTGGCACACGACAACACGTTC
Organism: Anabrus simplex; assembly: GCF_040414725.1. Taxonomy (NCBI): domain Eukaryota; kingdom Metazoa; phylum Arthropoda; class Insecta; order Orthoptera; family Tettigoniidae; genus Anabrus; species Anabrus simplex. The sequence continues at coordinate 466,804,777 of NC_090265.1, read as the reverse complement.
TACAATGACTGTCGGCTGAGAAATCACGGTACGAAGTGGGCCATTCGCCAACGCCGTGTCCCATTTATCGTTCGCTACGTGCGCAGCACAGCGGCGCATTTCACATCATGAGCATACCTCAGTGACGTTAGTCTACCCTGCAATTGGCATAAAGTTCTGACCACTCTTTCTTGGTGTTGCATTTGCTCTGTCAGTCAGTGTATTTGCTTGTGAAGCCGAATTATGTAATTGTTGCCCTGATATGCCCGGGATTGGTACAGTACGAAAATTTGAAACCTACCCAAGGAATGGTGGATTCTAAATATCAAGTTTGGTGGAAATATATCCAGTAGTTTTCAAGGTATTAGATCTCAGACAAATAAGCAAACAGACAAATCAACAACACGACGAACAGACACAAAAGCTAAAAAATATGCAGATGGTCAGTATTATACATGAAACGGATATCTGTAGGGAAATTTCGCCAAAATAGTCAATGTATAGACACACGGTCGTTACGATTTTATTTATATCGATGTGCTCATTTCTGATGAAGCCTCATTATGTCTTGACGAAGCGGTGTACAGATACAACTGTAGGTTTTGGTCAGACAAGGACAAAATTGGATGGTAAAAACTCATACACATCCTATCCTCAAAAAGTAAATATGTGAGCAGACATTCTGGGAACCAGAATTTCTGGTCCTTATTTCTTTGACGAGACACTTGCAGGTGACCACAATTTGGAATACTTACGTGAATTTCTGATACTATCCCCTAGTGCCTTGCATCCAAATATTGAAGATCCAGACACTTCATATGATTCAATCTAGTGATGCTTCCTCTTATTATCCTGTCCCTATTCGAGAAAATCTGGAAGAAAATATAGATGGGTCGGATGAAGATTTATAAAGTAGCCTCCAAAATCATCAGATCTCTCTCCACTTGATTACTTTCGATGGGGATACTTGACACGTGGGGCATTATGAAGCCTGCTAAATAGCTCTAACTGAAAATGTTTGAAAGAAATTCACACTCTGACTTATACATTGCCAGAATATTTATCGTCGTTCTTCGGGCAAAAGATGTATCTCAGAATGCTCTTCCTATCCATTATCTTCCTTAAGACTGGTCACGCCTCCCTGCCACATATGGATACGCAGTCCTGCAGTTCAAATTCGTACGCTAACGTGTAAAGGAAAATGAACCTTAAGTAAATTATAATATAGCGGTGCGAAAATAAGTCATGCAAACTTACATTCCTAGAGTGCGGTACTGTTTGGTTGATTTTCCTTTGCACGTAAGCAAAGGAAAATGAACACAACGAATATTGTTCTGACAATATATGGCTAGGAGGCGTGACCAGTCCTGGGGAGCTTAATGGATGGGAAGAGCATTCTGATATATAAACTTTTGCCCGAACTGCGACGATATCTCACATGTTTTCTAAGGAAGAGATGACTGAAATACATTCCATGTATGGATGTGCAAACGTGTGAGGTATCACATCGTTATAATGAGATGATGTCATATCTAGGAATTAAGAAACTATTGGTTTCTGGACCTGTGTTTATTAGGACTTTCTTCCTTGTTTCATTGCTCTGTATACATCCCTGCAGATTGTGCCTGTAATTTTAACCACTCTGTGTACGTCCAGTCATAGCCGAATATTCTTAATCACCATATTAAGACTGAAAACATGAAAACTGAGTAACTTGATCTGAGTAATAGCGACTGTGCTGCACCCTACGTATTTTGCTCACTATCTAACAGATGTTGCGATACTTCAAGTCTCTCGTACAGATTCAAAACGAAGTTATATTATTATAGCTAAACATATTAGTATACACAAATCTATGTGATCATATAGGGCCTATAATACAAAAGAGAAAATTGGATTTCTTTGAAGAAATATAAAGTAAAGCAATTGGAGATATCCGACATTATGCAGTTGTTTTGAATACAGACCATCTCCCATTTCAATTGGGACGCATTGTTTATCCACACTTATAAGGTCACATCACATCCCTTATTCATTCATTCACGAGGCATTCCAGAGGAACATTTTCGCCCTTCTAAAGTACAATATTTTATTTCATGGTATGTTGAAGTTCTTTGTTTTTATTTAAATAATGTTGAAACGAACACATGCTCAGTTCAGAGACGAAAATTCAAACAGTCGACGACATTCAAGAATCAGTCGATAGATATACTGACTAGACCACATGATGTGCTGGAGTCATGTGGTAACTATCTACTGTAAGCAACTATTTTACATGCATTGAAAATAGGTTATAATACTATATTTTTATTTTGGTAAAAGTGAATGCTGTAAGTAACTAGAGTATCGTTAACTTCAGCTTACCAGAAATTAGACATAAAACATTCACATAATATGCAATAAATAGTATTGTCCAGGCAAGTAGAATATGATAATGTGGTTGTTAATGATCTGAGAAGATTTTTCTTTTCGTATTACATGATTTTTCTTTCTTTCTAGGTAAGGATATTGATATCACCTCAGTTTGACCAGCATACCCTGGGTAAGTTTCGAGGACACTATAAAATGTTTTTTTCTTTCTTTATTTATTTATTCGTATCAGAAGCATACATTTTACATTGCATAATGGTACTTAATGACATACATATCAAATAGTGTCTGCCCAAAATTTTGCCAAATCACGGGCATTAGGTGTTGCAGCCATCAAGTCCTCTATTGTGCAACTTAAAGGACACTTACTACAGTTCATGAAATGGGCTGTGGTTTGGTCTTCACCACATTCGCATTGCCTGGATGTGCCAGGAAAGCCCCACTTTACCATATTGGTTCTTGATCTACCAACCCCAGTGCGAAGCCTGTTCAGCGATTTCCACGTAGACCAATGTTCCTCGTGTCCTGGGGGGAGATGTTCAATTGGTAGCATCCAATCAGCAAGTTGAGGATTTCTAGTTCTCCATAATCTCAACCGTGTGGATTGGGCAGATTCGTTTAAATCTTCGGTTGTATTCAGGAAACTCCTCCTAGACCTCAATCTTCGGTGGGCAGGTTCATATCCATTTAATGGGTGTGCACATGAGGCAAGTGCTTTAGTTCTTTCATTCATGGATGCAACTTCTCTTCTTATATCTGGTGGGGCGATTCCAGCCAAACAGTAGATTCTATCTCGTGGAGTTGGTCTCAAGCAGCCAGTAATGAGTCGACATGTTTCATTTAGAGAAATGTCAACTTGTTTAGCATGACTTGATCTGTACCAAACAGGGCAAGCGTACTCTGCAGCGGAGTAACACAGAGCCAGGGCTGTAGTTCTCAACGTCTTTGGATGTGTACCCCAATTGGTTCCAGACAACTTGCGAAGGATGTTGTTTCTAGCCGACACTTTCTGCTTGATGTTCATGCAGTGTTGTTTGTAGGTGAGAGCACGATCCAATGTTACACCTAGATATTTAGGTGTTGGGCAGTGATCTAGTTGAGTATCTTCCCATACTACCTGCAATTTCCTTGACGCCTGTCTGTTCTTTAAATGGAAGGCACATACCTGAGTTTTAGATGGGTTAGGCTTCAATTGATTTCCTCTGTAGTAGTAGGATAGTTCAGAAAGAGCCTCTGATAACTTTTCTTCTACAACCTCAAAGCAGTTTGCTTGAGTAGCAATAGCTCGATCATCCGCATATATGAAACTTCTGGTGACAAGTGGAAGAGGTTGGTCATTCGTATAGATATTAAAGAGCATAGGGGCGAGAACACTGCCTTGTGGCAGACCATTCTTTTGTTTCCTCCATCGACTTTTCTGATCCTGAAATTCAACGAAGAACCTACGATTTTGGAGAAGATTGCAAATTACTTGAGTCATCTTGTAATCTTTTGTCATGTTGTATAATTTGCGCAACAGTATACGATGATTAACTGTATCATATGCAACAGATAAGTCGATAAAAGCCACCCCTGTGATTTTATGATTTTCATATCCATCTTCGATATACTGTGTCAGAGGGAGGACCTGTGAAGTACAACTTTTTCCTTTACGGAATCCTGCTTGCTCTGGAATAAGAAGTGGTTCAAAGATTACAGTAAGTCTTTCCAGGATCATCCGTTCTAAGATCTTGTACAGATGACACAACAGTGAGATAGGTCTGTAATTTTTTGGATCATTTGGGTGTTTTCCTGGTTTGAGAATTGCGATTACTCTGGATTTCCTCCACACACGTGGTAATTTGCAGGTGTTTATACAATTGTTGTACAGTTCCAGTAACCATTGTTTAGCAACAGGTCCAAATTGCTTAATTTGCTCAACACATATTTCATCTAGGCCGGCAGCCTTACCATTCTTACACTGATTTATTGCTCTGTTCAGCTCAGATAAAGTAAAAGGTTTAGTGAGTGTATCTGTCTCCTGCTCATAATCCCTCTCAATTCCTTTATTCTGAAGCCCACATGGATTTGATGGTTGTCCATTTCGTAGAAGTTGATGTGCTATTTGGTTTGCTGTGACACTGGAATGTGTTGAAGTTTTATTAGGATCACTACTGAGTCGTCTAAGTAATCGCCAAGCTTTTTAACTACTTCTACCCATGTCAATCTCTTCCATCAACCTTAACCACTGTGCCCGTTTTACTTCAGAAATAGAAGAGATTACTTGTTGTCACATTGTGATGGTGTCATTGCTGAAAGGGTTTTCTTCGAAGAGTTTATGATACTCTGTTAAGAGGGCAGAGGTTTCTTGAGTTAGACCTTGTGTGTAGTTTGTTCTACATCCTCTAGGGATTGTAGCTCTAGAACACTCCCTGATGATATTATTAAACTGTTCATACGCTTCTGGAATTGGATTGAGTGGTTTGATCTTCTCTTCCAGTAAGTTGGTGAATCTTTCCCAGTTAGCTTTCTTAAAATTATATCTCCTTTTAAAGTAGACCTCTTGAGGTCTAATGGCAGCTACCAGTTGACATATTATTGGGCGATGCTGTGTATTCGGAATAGGAGCACATACAGATTTAACACACTGATGTGCTATCTTTTCGCTCACAAATATTAAGTCTGGATTATAACCCCGCTTCCATCTACCACTGTTAAAAGAAGAAGGGACCTTGCTATCATGGATAAGAGACAGATGGTGTTCCTCAGCCCATTCTAAAACATTCTCACCACTCTCGTTGTCTTGTTCGTAACCCCAAATACTGCTGTGGCTGTTGAAGTCACCAATGAAGAAAGATACCTTCCAATCATCGAGATTGTTAGGTGGCATGAATGAGAATGTTACATTAGGAGGTTTATAGATGGAAACTATAACCGAATTGCTCAATTCCACTGCGATCAATTCTATATCATTTTCTTCTGTAATTGATGTGGAGAGAATCTGGAGATCTGGCTTGACGAATACTGCACTATCATATCGTCCATGTGGTCTCTCTGCTGCCAATTTCATACCTGGTATTCTAGGACGTGGTTGGTGTACATCCCTGTGAGTTTCTTGTACACATATTACATCACAGTTTGTTGTTTGGCAAAGTTCTTGTAAGAGCTGTTGTTTACAAGTTGACATACCTTCAATGTTTATAGATATGATGGTCATTTTCGGTTCTGAAAAGAACCTTTCCCGACTTATGAATGTCATTATATAATAGTTGATGTTACTTCTGGATTGGAAAGATCAGCCGGTGTTAACACCTCACCGTTGCCCAGGGAACGCCCGAATGTAAATCATACACTCTTCGGGGAGGCTCTTTATGATATAATGAGATATATGCTATTCCCTCCCCTGCGAACTTGCTGCGGTGGAGAATCTTGCGTGTTACAACGAAGCAGCTAGCAGAACCACAGGTGTAACCAAATCGGATGGGTATCTGTTGAGAGACCAGACTAACGAATGGTTCATCGAAAGGGGGATAGCATCCTTTCGGTAGTTGCAAGGGTGACAGTTTAGATGATTAACTGATATGGCCTTTTAATAATACTCAACATGGATTAGCTGTGTTGATACTGATACACGGCTGAAAGCAACGAGAAACTACAGCCGTGACTAACTCCCGAGGACTTGCAACTTTCTCTGTATGAATGATGTAATGATGATGGCTTCCTCCCGTCTGAAATATTCCGGAGGTAAAATAGTCCCCCATTTGGATCTCCTAGTGGGGACTACACGAGAGGGGGCAATCATCAGGAAGATGGATACTGACATTCTGCGAGGCTGAGCGTGGAAGGTTAAGAGATTGAATCGTTGTGATAGGTTAGAGAATCTGAAAAGGGTGATGGATCAAGTTCGATGTAGTTGGTATAAGTGAAGTATGTTGGCAGGAACAGCAGGTTTTTGGTCAGGCGATCACAGGATTATCAACACAAAATCAAACAGGGGAAATGCAGGAGTTGGTCTAATAATGAATAAGAAAACAGGGCAGCGGGTAAGCTACTACAACCAGCATAGTGAAAGGATTATTGTCGTCAAGATAGACATCAAACCAATGCCCAACACAATAGTGCAGGTCTATATGCCAATTAGTTCAGCAGATCATGAAGAAATCGAAAGAATATATGGAGAGATAGAAGATTTAATACAATATGTAAAAGGTGATGCGAATTTAATTGTGATGGGAGACTGGAATGCAGTGGTAGGCCAAGGAAGAGAAGGTAATATAGTGGGAGAATTCGGATCGGGACAAAGGAATGAAAGAGGGCGTCGGCTGGTTGAATTCTGCACTGATCATTATTTAGTCCTTGCCAATACTTGGTTAAAACACAACAAACGACGTTTGTATACGTAGGCGAGACCCGTAGATACTGGATAGTATCAAATAGACTTCATTATGATAAGGCAGAAATTCAGAAACCAGGTGTTGGATTGCAAAACTTTCCCATGGGCAGACGTGCACTCTGACTACAACTTGTTAGTCATGAAATGCCATCTGAAGTTGAATAAATTGAAGAAAGGAATGCAAGAAGATGGGATCTAGACAAGTTGAAACAAAGGAGTGTAAGGGACTGTTTCAAGGAACATGTTGCACAAGGACTATGTGAATAAGATGAAGGAAGCCCAATAGAGGAAAAAAATAGACAGTCGTGAAGAAAGAGGTCTCCAGGGCTGCTGAAGAAATCCTAGGAAGAAACGAAAGATCGACTAAGGATCAATGGGTACCTCGTATATACTGGACCTGATTGATGAACAACGAAAGTACAAGAATGCAAAAAATGACGACGGCAGAAAAGAAAACAGGCGATTAAATAATGAAGTGGATAGAAAGTGCAGGACAGGTAAGTAAGAATGGCTTGAGGAGAAGTGCGAGGATGTTGGAGATTGTATGGTCGTAGGAAAGGTGGATGCTGCATACAGGAAAATCAAAGAAACCTTTGGAGAAAGGAAAACTAGGTGTATGAATATTAAGAGCGCAGATAGGAAACCACTTCTAGGGAAAGAAGGCAAGGCATAAAGATGGCAGAAACCTATTCAACGGTTGTATCAAGATAATGACGTAGACGAAATGGCTCTGGAACAAGAAGAGGCAATTTTGAGATCAGAATAGATGTATGAGACACGAGAAGTGCCATCCGATTTTGGGAAGAATGTTTTCATACCTATTCCCAAGAAAGCCGGTGCTGACAAGTGTAAAAACTACTGCACCATTAGTTTAGTATCTCATGCCTGCAAAATTTTAACACGTATTATTTACAGCAGAATGGAAAGCAAGTTGAAACTGAGCTGGGAGAAGATAAATTTGGATTCAGATGAAATGTGGGAACACGTCAAGCAATCCTCACTTTACGTCTGATCTTAGAGGATCGAATAAAGAAGGATAAGCCCACGTACATGGCGTTTGTAGATCTAGATAATACATTTGATAAGATCGGTTTGGATTCAGATGAAATGTAGGAACACGTGAAGCAATCCTGACTTTACGTCTGATTTTAGAGGATCGAATAAAGGATAAGCCCACGTACATGGCGTTTGTAGATCTAGATAATACATTTGATAATGTTGATTGGACCAAGCTATTTGAGATTCTGAAGGTAATCGGGATCAGATACAGAGAACGAAGGACTATCTACAATCTGTATAAAAATCAGTCTGCAGTGATGATTCGGGGGCTTTGAAAAAGAAGCAGCTATCCAGAAAGGAGTGAGGCAAGGTTGCAGCTTGTCTCCCCTCCTTTTCAATGTTTATATAGAGCAGGCAGTAAAGGGAATCAAAGACGAATGTGGGAAGGGAATCACGATCCAAGGAGAGGAAATCAATTGTTATTTTATCCTAGACTGAAGAAGATCAGGAGAAATATCTTAATGGTATGGACAGAGTATTGGGTAAGGAGTACAAGATGAAAAAAGTAAGTCCAAAGCGAAGGTAATGGAGTGCAGTCGAACGAATTCAGGTGATTTGGGAAACAATTAGATTAGGAAATGAAGTCTTAAAGGAAGTAGATGAGTATTCTTACTAGCGATGGCGGAAGTAACGAGGACATAAGGTGCAGACTAGCACAAGCAAGGAAGGCCTTCCTCAGGAGAAGAAATTTGCTCACTTCGAACATTGATACAGGAATTAGAAAGATGTTTTTGAGGACTTTCGTCTGGAGTGTGGCATTGTATGGAAGTGAAACATGGACGATAACTAGCTCGGAAAGAAAGAGGATAAAAGCTTTTGAAATGTGGTGTTACGGAAGAATGCTGAAGGCGAGATGGATAGATCGACTCACGTATGAGGAGATACTGAATTGAATTGGTGAGAGGAGATCGATTTGGCTAAATTTGACCGAAAGAAAACATAGAATGATATCTTAAGACACTCAGCACTTGTGCAGTTGGTTTTTGAGTGAAGTGTAGGCGGTAAGAACGATAGGGGTATACCAAGGTATGAATATGAGAGGCAGATTAGACGATATGTAGGATGCAATAGTTACGTAGAAATGAAAAGGTTAGCACAGCACAGGGTGGCATGGAGGGCTGCATCAAACCAGTCTAAGGACTGATGACTCAAACAACAACAATATATGCTAGTCAACCATAAGGTTCTCGTGGAGATAGCCCCTGTTAGAATATCTAATCACTTTGTCCTAATCAGTGAAGAATGAAAATTCACAGCCTGTTTCCAGTCAGGAATTGAAGGAATGAAGCCCCCATCCAGCGGCTAGGATGGGAATTGTGCAGGCTGTCGAAGCGTGTCGTACTCCTCCGGGGCAATGATTAATGAATGACAGATGAAATTAAATGCTATTGGAGAGTGTTGCTGGAATGAAATATGACAGGGAAAAACCGGAGTACCCGGAGAACCCGGAGAAAATCCTCTCCCGCCTCCGCTTTGTCCAGCACAAATGTCACATGGAGTGACCGGAATTTGAACCACAGAACCAAGTGGTGAGAGGCCGGCGCGCTGCCACCTGAGCCACGGAGGCTCTGACTTAAAATTCCACGACTGAAACAGTGAATATTATTCCTGAGGTTATTTGATGCTGCTATCTGATTTATAAATGCATTCATTTCTATACTGGTATTTTGTCTGTAGCATACACGTAAATATATGCATAAAACTATATCATAACATAGGGCCTATAATACAAATGAGAATGAGGATTTTTGAAGAAGAAAAAAGTAAAGCTGTTGGATGATGGCTTGCTGTTTAAAGAGGCCTAACTTCGAGGTAATAATAATAATAATAATAATAATAATAATAATAATAATAATAATAATAATAATAATAATAATAATAATAATAATAATAATAATAATAATAATAATCGTATGGCCTCAGCTACCGTGTGCAGACATTTCTATTTGAGGTCATCTGGCTGTCTGCTCGTCAATTTCGACGTTACATTTTACTCTAGGCCCCCACTAGATGGCAGACCGAGTAAACCGAAACTCTCTTGGGCGTCTATGGCTGAGATTTAATTAATTTTGTCGGGTAAACACCAAATGTGTCACCAGAGATCTTTTACATGCCGACATCGTACGATATGGAGTGTCGAATGGACTTTTTTCCGCCCTTCAAAAATCCGACTACCTCTGCCGGGTTTGAACCCGCTATCGTGGGATCCGGAGGCCGACACTCTACCGCTGATCCACAGAGGCAGCTAACTTCGAGGTCATCGGCCCCAAAAAAGCAATTGGAGATATCCGACCTTACGCAATTGTTTTGAATGACATATCATCTCCTTTTACAACTGGGACGCATTGTTTATCCACACCTACCAGGTCCCATCACATCCCTTTCATGTAACTTAGATACATAAGGAATTATGAACTTTTTCATCTCTAGAAACTTCCCGATACTTGGCTGAATGTTCAGCGTAGTGACTTCAGGTTCAGAAGGCCCCGACTTAAATTCCTGGCCGATTCGGGGATTTCAACTGCGAATAGTTAATTCCTCTACCTCGGGGGCTGGGTGTTTGTATTCGTCTTAATACACTTCTTCATTTACATAAAACATATCACACTAATAACCACCAAGCAAACACACAATAGTAAGTTATATGCTTTACATATATATACTTAATTACTTACGTACTTATTTACCTGCGTGCTTGCTTTCTTTATGGTCATTTGAAGACTTGTCCACCAACAACATAGACAGTAACCAATACTTTCCTTATTTATTAAACAACTTTCATCAAAGCAATGCATGTCTATTTGTACAAATATAGTTTTATTGGCATTATTAAACGATGGCAGGCTTTTAGGTAACCAACATCCAATGCAGATGTTTCCAATATACTTGGAGATATTTAAATGAACCTGATCGATTTCTCCCAATATCTGCTTATATCGATTTTAAGTAATATTGGCTATATGTAATAAGAAACAGTTTAAACTTGAGTTCGGAGCAAAAGCAAGTTCGTATTCTTTATGATTTTTGTTTGTCTTTCCTCGAAGTTTCAACAAGATTGTGGTGAGGTTAGGAAACAGAATTGAGAATAAAGAAACTTCCTCGGTATATTCAATTTTTCTTGTCTCAAAACTTCTGAAATTTTAGAAGTGGCTTTTTAACTTAATAAAATAATGCAATCTTTCTCTTATCGCTCTCGAAAAGATAAAAACGAACAGAACCTACGCCTTCAAGCTACAGATCCGTTATCAGACGGCTGCCATTCAATCCAGCACACACAGATGAAGGCATTCTCTTGTCCTTCTTTATTTCATTCCTTGAGGTTTCCCAGTCATTCAGTGTGAGCGCTACATGTGAATTTGATCCATGTTTACGTCCGGATACCCTTCATGACGCTAAGCTTCTGTGGAAGGATGTGTCTTCCTGTGATGGTTGGTAGTGCTGTGTGTACTGCATACGAAGTGATATGTATTAGGACGAAAATAATCACCCAGTCCCCGAACAAGATGAATTGATCAAATCTGACTTAATTGACCTGCCCGACCAGGATTCCAACTTAGGGCACTCCGAACTTAAGGCCACTATGCTGATCATGCAGCTAAAGAATGGGGATCAAGGTTTGAGACATGTTTAAACGAAATCTTAAAAGAATGCTATACTTTGGTATGAGAGAAATAAATTTTAAAAGTTTTGGTATGCGTAGGTTTCAAAGTATTATAATACTTCTCACTAAGTATAATATGGAAGTCTCTGAAAAAAAATAAGGATTCGTGGTTGAACTATTTTATAATCATATTTCTAAATAGCACATAACAAGGTTTCTATAATTAACTTTGTCGATTAAAATTCTTCGTCTTCGTCGCCATAAGACCTGTCTGTGTCGGTGCGACGTAAAGCCACTAGCAAGAAATAAATCTTCATCTTATTCATATTCTTAATATTGCATCATTTTCGCAAGTTTTGTGACTCAACATTTTTCTGTGATGAGTATTACATATTTTGTAAATGGTGAAGACAACTTTTCTATCCCTAGGGGTACGCGTCATTGTGTTAAGTTCATTTTCATATTTATTACAAGCATGTACCTGCGGCTTCGTCTGCGTTTATCAATTCACCCGTTAGATGAGTTTAAACCTTTCCTTTAAAAGCGAAATAAAGAACGCTTTTATTAACATTAAAATTGCATGCATTTTATTTTACTTTTAATGACTGTATATAGTTTCTTTCAATGCTTAAGATACCGTGGTGGTGGATGGTAAAAATAATATTACAACAATATAAAAGACCATATTATATTTTTTTAAACCTAATTTTTCCTTATAGAGCTTCCGGATAAACTATAATATGATAAGTGCCCCTTCATATGGAGCGAAGATGTGTAGTGTGTTTGCCTTTCCAACTCTCGAACAACCCACGTACATTTGACGATGGAAGAAGCACGGATTCCGAAGACCTAATCCTACAACTTAAAGTGATTGTCCTTGTGCCTTGTTGATGGTCATAGTGAAACTCAAACGAACGGGGAATTGCAGACGTCTAAACTGAACTGTATATCCCAGTGGATGATTTGAATCCGAGAAATGAAAACTACTTCGCCAGCGTCATGTCCAGTCGTGATGATGGCTACAATGATAGTAGGCATCAGTTTCTTGACTGAGAGTCGCGGTCAGGTGCACAGGGAAGGAGAATTCATATTCCTGATAAGGATAATTGGTGCTACAGTCGTTCGCTCCAAGTTGTTTAAAAGCTTTGTCCTGCAGATGACAATTACTTAATTCACTGTCACTTTGATATATAATATTGCGCGGCGCAGAAGGATGGCGCGGTGCAGTTTGAATGAAAGAGAAGTATCTAAATTTTAATAAATCACATAACAGCACTACACCTAACGGGACTGAGCAAAGCAAGAGTGGACGCATAACATAAGGATTGGGAGGGCGTGGTGCTCACGGCCAAGTAATGGAAGACAAAATACGCCAAAATATATGCCCTCTTTCTCATAAACTAATGGTCCCATTAATCTGGGATTTGTGCTAAATGAATCTTTGAACTATTGTCCTAGTCCTCCTGCTCAAAGTTTGAGGCAACTGTTACTCTACTTTTCATTGCATTTTGAAGTCGGTAGACTTGAGCTGTTCTGTCATGACATTAACAGCTTCATTTCTTGGAGCAAGGATTATTATTTGACTCTGCCATACGTGATCGGTAAAATGCTGTGTCCACCTACTGTATGACAAGAGTTCCATATCTCTGCGTGCCGTGGATTTGGCAGGGCATCGCACACAGTCATACATGCAGACAAACACTTCCGGATATCACTAACTGAACTAAAATGGCTTCCTATGCTATGGAATTGAAAGGGCACCTTGGCTGATGTACGTATTACTATCTCTTGTTTATTATTATCTATCTTACGTACTATACGTTTCCTCTAAATAAAATAATATAACATAAAATGGAGTTAGATGAAAGAAACTAGAGTTTACGTTTTATTGCTGGTATGGAGAAATTCCCGTATTCCCTGAGATTTTAAGTGAATGAAGTTAATATAGGGTATATATGAAATAGATAATTAAAACGATTAAAAGTAATAATGAAAGCAGGTCTTTACTTGTATAAAGATTCATCTAAGAATACGCCTATGTGCCTTGGATTTTGTCGAGCGTACCACACATACACGCAGCAAGCAGTTCTGGATATTACGGACTGAATTGTGGCTCCTCGTTTTGAGGAATGAAAATTGTTTCCTACGCGATGGTCTTAATGGCTTCTTAACTTGTACTAGGCCTACTTATCTTATGTACGTTGCCTAGCGACAGTGAATCTACGCATATAATCCTGGTGACAGCACGATGGATTGACATGCCTCAATACGCGTATACCGTCGGTTTTTCGCTCATAACTCATCAACGAACGCGAGAGTGAAAATTCCGGCGTTGAGGTGCATTTGGACCCCCTTCCATCTACCTATTTTTCAGATATCTGCGTGCCGTATATCATTCTCTCTCTCACACACACACACGATGAAATCGGTCTTCCCGAGGAATAGCGAACGACGTGACGGCCACACTACCTTGTTTTCACACTGCGACTGTATTCGATTTCCCCTCTGAGCCACAGTTTAGTTGAAGGACCAGTGGGCGATTGTCAATACCGTGTCATTGTTACGTGGTATTTCTATTTTTGCCAAAAGGAAATATGGATACAGAGGGAAATCTTTCACCGAGTGAAACCAATCAATCAAATACAATCCACATTTTATCTGAGGACCTTAGAGCTGACTATCAAATCAGCTAGGTATTTTCGAATGCCTGTTTCATCGTTAATGAACTGAGTGTCTTGTTCAAGAAAACCAGCACCAAAATACAGAGATGTAATTAACTTTCTTTTATTTTTAAATCGGTTGACCTGTGGCTACGTACACTTTGGTGATCACAGACATCAATATAACACAATATACATAGAGCAATATAGAAAACTTTACGCAACACACATACAGTCAAGGATTTACTTATATTTTATTCCAACTTTAGGTAGCTAGTGTCCATATTCAGTACCAGTAGTACACATCACGTCTTAATTACAATTTTATATTCTAATAGCACACGATTTCAAGAATTCCATCGGTGTTGCTAGAACTGCATCCCACCAACACTGTACTTTGTGTAATGGATTTCAACAAGACCTGTTGATGGTACACAATGTACAAACGCCACAGTATCACTGGGAGAGGTCTGGGAGTGGAATGAGTTCTGAAAAATCGAGTCGCGTTATTATTATTGATGTTATGATGATTATTCGCAAAATCCGATTTCGCCATCCAATGAGTCAATTGTCGCGTCGACCGTCGTGCGGTAGATGTCACTTGTCATCTTGTATCCAAACTCAAACTACACATCATATTCCACTCCTCATAGCGAAATGAATTGTACGAACGTCTATAACCAGTATCAGTGAAAAAGTCCTGTGCATTGGCTGGAAATACAGTAGATTCTCATTCTACCTCTCCCTTTTCAGCTATCACTAAGGAAGGAAATTCCTGAAGTGTGAGTTTATGTGTTGAGCATACCTAAAAGACTTATCTGTAATTCTATAAGGTCTTTGAGGCACAAAAAGAGAAGGGTAGTTGTATTGTCATAGGGAAGTGTGGCGTTCATTACGCTGGTGTTGACAAATGAGGGGCAGAATGTGCGACACGAGCTATCCGTCTTGTGCCTGCTAGGCCATTTAAAGCTCGCACAATTAGGGAGCCAGCACGTGTTTCTCCTGCGACAAGATTTATGTCACTCAGCTTTCCACCTTTCTTTTTATCGCCTGTAGCGTGGACGAAGAAGTATCTTTGCATTGCTATTCTTTCACGAGAGACTTGATAAAAATAGGTAAATTACAGGTAAGCTATTCAGAATAGACTGACTCCTGACCAACAAAGACTGGTGATATTAACATTCCATATTTCAGTGGAGTACGAAACTCCCAAGGTATAACGATTTTATAAGTGATTTGACGTGATTATGCGATTATCGAAACTTGGTAACCGAGGGTAATGTTCATTGACCCTACTCGAGATGGTTTATATTTAAATCCCAGCTATCTATACGGGATTTTTAGAATGAAATCTTGTTTCCCCTTTAATCTGAATTCATTTAAAATTAGAGGTTCGTGACCATAATCAAGATGTCATACTTCAATAATAATAATCTTGGAAATATACATAAGTTATGGCTTCATATTCCTCTCGTAGCTTCAATTACTTGGCGCATACTGAGAATCTAGTCCTGAATCCACACTGGTTTTGATCCAGCTTACTCTCAATCGCTGATCGCATCCGCTTCTTCAAAATGCCAGTAAACACATTTCCTGGTATAATGATTAATGAAATGCCTTGATAGTTGTTGAAATAATTTCCACGCCTTGATTACAGATTGGTGGAATTACTGCCTTCGTCCAATCAAAAGACACCTCACTCACATTCTACGTTAATATTATTACTCTGGGAAGCCATTTCATCTCCGCATTCCCAATACATTCTGTCATTTCAGGCTGCAGATGCGGGGATCGAACCTACTAACTCCTGAAAGGAAGCTTTCTATACAGCCATTTGAGTTGTAACGCTTACCCTCCTCGCTCAATCGATTAATTTCTCTCCGCCGGACTTAGACGTTCAGATTATGGAACGCCGGCCTGTGAGCTAATGTTGGTTGGATCGATCCCGGCTTAGTCCGTTGGTATTTGAATGTCCTCAAATACGCTAGCCTTGGTACTGTAGATTAACTAGAAAATAAAATAATTCTGTGGGACTAAATTCTGCAACATCAGTGTCTTTGAACACCATACAAGTGCGAGTATAAACCACAAATTAAGCGACGAAATAGAAGCATTTATTTTAGTACTTCTTGTTATATAATAATAATAATAATAATAATAATAATAATAATAATAATAATTGTTGTGGTGTTTTAGTGGACCAGAAAGATAAAGAAGCGTAAAGGATAAATGGCTGGTCAAAGCATGAATCAATGGTTCATTTTTGAAAAAAATATTTCTTGATTTTTTTTTTCATTTTTTCTTTGCCGATTCTTCTTTTCAGGTGATAACATAAACCATAAATTTAACAATAATAACTTAACAGGATATAAACTTTAGGAGCAATGACAAACTGTGGAGCACCAGAGGAGAGAAGCTCCCATTTCCATTAGATAAAATTTTAAGTCTTCATTAGACCAACAACACAACCTACACGTAAGTTTAGGAATGAAATACAATTTCGAAAGTGACCTGATCGATGGACCATATTATCACGAAGCTAGCTTCTTAATTTCAGAAGAGATTTTTCTATATTCCAGGATTTTGCGTTCATTTTCTTTGGCTTGTGGTTTCAGACGTTCTCTTTCTTCGATCAGCGATCTGATAACTCATCATGGAATGCATAGTAAAAGGAGGATATGAACCTGTAATGTATGTCAAGAAAATTTCAACGGAGGATAAGCTCAAGAACTTACAAGAAACGTCTACAACATTCGGAGAAGAAGCTATGGAAGAACGAAGAGTGTAAGGTTACACTTTCACCAAGAAGGAACCTAAACCCTCCTTGGGAAAAAAAGTGTACACGTGTCAATAATGTAACTGTGTTTCCGCGAATTGTTGATCTCGAAAAACACAATTTCATCCACTCGGCGGTGAGACTACACAATTGTGCAATATACAGTAATACGTTTTCATGAAACAAACTGGAGATTAACCGATATACTAATGCTCTTCAGGACCTGCTCACCTGATGGGTTAAACTGAGCACTGTCCCTGTATTGCAGGAGGCTACAGCCCTTAGGGGATTGACACGGCTAATTTATTTATTTGCACTTATAGAGGCAGTGCGACCCTGAGTTTTAAGTTCAAAACACTTCAGCTGCGCATCGAACCCTGGACTATAATATACAGATTACAATGACCTAATGGGCCATGAATTCACATCAGTTTCATTAATTCGCGTCAGAACACTTCTTGTTACACTTAACAGGATACGACTTTCTGCACTTAAGAGTTTAAACAGCTTTTGTACTAGCTACCGTTATTTCATAGGGAAGCCACTCCAGATAACGGATGGAAAGATCCAGAACATAGGATCCGGAGCTCATACTATACGGTCTAGTAAAGGAAACAATAGGCCAAGGTCAAAATCAAAGGGAGGTCGAACCCACTCAAGCACTCTCAGTACATCCCATGTCAATAAAACCTAATAGGGCAGAGGGCCCGTGACACAGAGGATAAGCCATACTACTTGGTGACTAAAATAGAAGAAAAGTCCAAAACATATGATATAAAAAAATTAAGAATTACTAAAGTCACCAGAAAGCGAAACGAATAAGGAAACGAGGGTACACACTCGTGCATCATTACATTACATTACATTACATAGTCCCCATGAGGGTTTTGCGTATCTCCATAGACTGCCTAGAAAACCTACATTTTAAGTCCTAATAGAAATAAATAAAACCGTACATCAAAATTTAAAGAAACAGCAGTTCGACGCTAAATAGAACGACTCAGTCCGCTGGTCTTTAAAGGTGCTCAGATATGCAAACAAATTTTGGTGACATCTTTATCCGCTGACCAGTTCATCGTTCTGTCGTGCTTATTAAGCGTACCCTGATAAAAGCTGTTCTTCTATCAGTATCCAAATTCCCGACTCTGTTACGTTGAGAACAAACTCTTTGTGAACTTCATATCTATTGCTTCCTTCTATGATTTTCTGTACCAAGCTCTCTGGAAATAACAACTGAAAAATTTGAATTGTGCTTGGCATGTTTCTGTAGTCTCAGAAACAGGTATCAGTTCGCACTTATCTAACACAGGATGAGGATCTGATTTCCTCCACCTAAAATTGTTTATTTCTTCTCAGAGAAACACGTTGTCTCTTGTGAGGGAGTACATCTCCATCTGCTTCAGGAAACTGAACTGCCTTTAAGCCAAACACGATAGGCTCTGATATAATTTCGAGATATTTTTCGGATTCTTCAAGGTTTTTGTCGTTATCCCCTGAAATTACCAGTATCCTCTATTGATGGTGGTTGAGATTACCATCATGTTCCTCATCAGTTTCATCACTCTCAACGCCTGTCCCATTACCTTTTGTCGGAACTGTAGCGTATACTATATTATTAGTATCATCATTGTTTTCCTCGTTTTACTCATAAATTTGAGAGCAGAAAACCGACAGCGATTAGACCATTCAGGTAGTACTGAATGAGGAGAGCAATGCACGACTGCTTCGCATGTGATCCGATTTTTGGGATCCATGGAAATAAATCGCACCTTTTCCAGAGCGTTCGAATGCACTTGCACGAAATCCATGTCAAACAAACGCAATCCTTTTCGACAATTCTTCTATAAAAGTAAGAAATCAGACATCTTATCGATAAGTGATATTTTGCGTAATGCTTACCGCATGCTGTGAACATTGCTCCTGTCAGCTGTCATGTTTTCTTCTAGTTGACACGGTACCAGTATGGCCAACTGCGTACGCTAACTAATAGCACTGACTTGTTAAAAAGTATTTGGTGAACAGATAGGAAAATGGAAAGAACATAAATACATAGTTATTGAATTTAAAGACCGAAATAATATGATCCGATATTTCGAGTCATACACATTAGTGGGATTTTAATACCGTTATGAACTGTTTAGGATTGGATTCAAAGACGATTCTCGGGACGATGAGGTTCGAGTCAGTTGAGAATGTTACTGATATGATTGAAAGGAGTTATAATTGAGCAAGGAAATGTTACATCCATGACATATGTATTAGGTGTTTATCTATTATGCTTATACGAGTTACACGAAGTGAGTTTCGCTTTAATGTGCATGGTTTTAACGTTGCGTGTACTTCGTAAGATAAAGAACAGTGATTACCTATGCAGAGGCACGTATCCGTCGAAATCTACTTATGCTTTAAGCTGTTATCTTGTGCACGCTAAAAGTTCCTAATAAGTACGGAGTATTTTCGACAGTATGTTCCAGGAAGACCTAAACGCGAAGGTCAAGAACTGTGGAAGCTTCCAATTCAGTACCATTTACGCTTTCGAGGAAAGTATTTTTGAACAAATTACTTTCTTGATCCTTTTTTTAAATTCAGCAACAGAAATGTCTCGGAACAACTTATAAATATTAGATCGCGTGATAGCTGAGTTCAGCTTTTAGCGAGTCATTCATCTCCCAGGATCAGCTGTTGTTCGTCACACGACAGTCAGCAATTGAACAAGTACCAACTGAATTAAAAAGTCAATACATAGTACTTCAGGCAACGTGGTCAACTTCCCATGCTAATTTTACTTCATATGGATGCTAACGTTCCCACTCTGGAAATTCTATTTAATATAATTTCCTGAGAAATATTAAACATGCATTCAAAATAGTATTTTAATAAACACATTGCAACTGGTAGATATCCAGGATACAACATATCCTCACACAACTACAGCAAGGAAAATTTAAAACACAGCACTATATATTTAAAAAATAAAACAGTTATACGAAAAGGAAATATTATAGGATATTTCATGATAACGGAGTCCAACTCATTGGCTGAATAGTCAGCGTTGAGGCCTTAGTTTCAGAGGGTCCCAAGTTCGATTCTCGGATGGGTCAGGGAGTTTAATCGCCTGTGATTAATTCTTCTGGCCCGGGGACTGGGTGTTTGTTCCAACACTTCCCTCTACATATTCAGACAAAACACTACACTACCAACCGGCACATAAACATGCTATAGTGATTACATTCCTCCATATAGGGTTGGTGTCAGGAAGGGCATCCGGCTGTAAAACTGGGCCAAATCCACATGTGCGAAACAGTTCGCACCCGCGACCCCACAGGGGTAGGAAAATCGATACAAAAAGATGATTTGGTGATAACAGAAGAAGAATACAGGTAAATATATAAAATAAGGAATAAAAAATCATAACAATTAATCACTACTTACGGATAGTGTAATATAATAATCGGGAACATCCGAACAGGTATTCTGAAAAATAACAGTAAAGAACTTAAAATATTCTCTTGCATGTGGCGTAGAATAGTTGCCACGCAGTCTCTCAGAAATTAATTCAAAATATTCGATTGCAAATATCTATATTTCTAAATAAACTTCAGCCCAAAAATAATAATAAAAGATCACCTCCAAATTATAAGTATCAATCCTCCCTGCTTATAGAAATTAATCACCATTTTTGTTCTAGGATGACCCTTTGTACATGGCATTGGAATTTAGAAGATATAGCAGACATTCACGTATGAGCATATTCTGTTCATTTTTTTTAAATGTCAGAAATTCCTTTGGGCGACAAACTTTCTTCAATAAAATATTTGTAAAAGATGAAGCCAGTACTACAACTACTACAACTACTACTACTACTACTACTAACCTATTACTAACCTAGTGCAGCTCTGGTTAGGCACATCCTTCGACGAGGGTGGGTGACCTCTACTGAGATTATGAAACTGCATTTGGTTTTGTGGAGTATAGTGTTGTGTGTGTTTCAGGAACTGTGAGGACAGCACCAATTTTCAGTCCCCGAGTTAAGGAAATTAACCGTTTAAAATTTAAAATCTCTCGACATAGCCGAGAGTCGATCCTAGGGCCTCGAGTACTGAAGGCTAAGGAGCTGACCATTCACCTATGGTTGTCCTCAGGACTAGTATTATGGCCTTCGGGACTAGTATTCTGACCGGACATCATTAACATTATTCTGGAGTTGTGCGGTGCAGTATAGTGCAATAAATGCAGGAAGTTATTTCCTTAGTCAAGTGTTCACCAAATACTGAAAAATACGAGTGTCCCGTGACCGGAGTGAAAGCGTTCCTAACCGTATTGGTTATATTTCTTGACCGGATCCCCAGCCTTTCATATCAATCAGCTGCTCACAGTTGGTTTCACCAGGCTGAATGAACTCTGTTCCGTCCCTTAGTGCAGAATTAAAATCCCTCGTAGAGCTGGGAATCTAACCGAGGCTCTTGAGACAGGAAGTAGATACTGGGACCTTTCCCATCATCTCCCATAGCTCATGGGACCATGTGACAACACAAAATTACCCCGACCGGATCTTAACACATGGGACCACGCGCTACAGAAAATAACAGTCAAGGGACCTTTTCTGCCTAGTGACTAATGCCGCCTCATTTGGAATTTAATGACTACTCCGAACACATGAAATGACAAATGCCCATTACAGCATAGCGAGGTCTACCGCTACCCTTCCGTTCCAAGATATGAGCACAAGCCTCTCAATGGCATGGTGCGTCCGCGGATACGAGCTAGAACCAACTTATATATAACTTATAGGCATAAAATGAACGGAAGAGGTCAGGATGCTAATATCGGCAAAGATAGGCACAAATAAATTTTTCCTAAAGATTTAATTAGCTCTCGTTGAAACATACTTTACACTCTATAACCTTGATGATTAAATTTTAAATAAATACATTTGACACTCAATAAATCAACGGAAAATCAGGTCCGTGCTGTCACTCAAGTAAACTTTTCGATCCACACCTTCACAAGTGTCTCTATGTGGACTAATGAAATTACGGCATTGAATTTAATGATAGACCAAATCACACATTTATAAATAAGGCACTTGAGTGTTAATTCATTTCACTAAAAAACAAATCGGAGAAGTGTGAATTACCTTCCTAAAGTTTCACATTGTATAATTGGTTTCGTTGTTCATCGGCCCTATATTTCATTTGAGCTGTTGAATACGACAAACAATATCAAAATAAAACACTTGACTATTTACAGTGATAAGCTACGATCTTGCGAATGCGAAATATTCCCCGGGATTGATTCCAAATTTACATATTAAAAGAAACACTGGTTTACTCTGAGATTCGTCTTCGAGTGGCCGCCTAAATTAAACATAGCACGATAAATTATGTATTAAAAATATATAAAATTAGAAAAACAATAAGCAAATTCTACGGAATTACAACATATTCCCACATATAATAAAAATGAACATAATTCTGGTGACTACAAACCACCTCACTTGATGAACTAACTGTACACGTCATAAGGGTCTCAGCCCTTCACTTAAACAAACTATCAATGGATTGTCACGAAACCTAGCTTCAAGAAATCAATAATTATCTAAACATCACGTTCACACACTTCTACCACCTGAAAAAGAAAAACATATGGAATACAAATAATGGCTGAATTTTTTGTTTTATTATAATCCGCCGCTCTGTGACTAACAATTCTCATCGCGCCCCAAGGTTCGAAGTAGTGACCTCGGTTCCTTCCGTATCAGGTCTCCTGAAAAACAAAACCCTGTCTACCGCATAATTTGGGAGTAACAATTAAATGTTCCTACATTAATTTCGACATAGCTTGTTGCGAATGTGGTAATCAAGTAAAAATACGTCTTCTACTGACAGAAGAACGCAGTGTCTGAAAAACATGCATTTCTTTGTCAATCGCCATAGAGATCCCCGGATCAGCTGTCCTTCTCACAAGAAGCTTCTACCCTCGGGTCGCCAGCCGTAAATCTCTCGGGACAGCCCTCTCGACGGGACAATAACCTTCTTGAAACAAACATCCCCATACATTAACGCACTCTCAGTGCATGGTCAGCGGGTCATTATATTCATGCAATGGTACTGGGGCACTTATAAACATGCTAAAATCAGCTCGGGCGTTCATCATCCTTAAATATCTTTCAAAAATCATGCCGCTATATCACTTCATCTTTCCTCAACTTTATAGAAGGCCGGAGTTCAAACATCGTTCCTTTCACTGCAGAGTTAACCACAATTTAACAAGCTCACAAACTAAAATTTCCTATTATCTTAGGCCAAAGAGATAAGAAAAGTGTATCTGATATAAATTGATACTACGTTCAGTAAATCGGCATTTAATATCCATCCAAATAAATTAACTTAAATAAAATTCAAAAACCAAACAACAACAAACAACAAAAAACACAGGGGACTAGCTAGTGTTTGGAGGATGGATATTCGAACTTGAGCACAATGAATTCTTCACACACATCTAGATACAGCCACGTCTTAACCTACCATGCAACAAAATCTACTATTTTACGTTAGGAAAAGAGTGCTGTGACAATCCCACATAGTTGGCGAAAACCCTACCGTCATATTATACTGACTCATCTTGAATAGTCACTCAGAGGAAGGCTACTTCGTTACCTCAGCAAAATTCAATACTCTCTTCCCCCTTTTCCTCTGACAGCACTCGTAAATACAAATCCCCGAACATGCACACGCAATAAAATAAAATGGGCCAAAAATAAATGCTATTATCCTAATTTGTTTCGTTCCCGAATAACCTCAACTCTAAGCGAACTAATCTAACAATTCAATAACAAAATATATCCTAACCCTATCCTTACATTTCTACTTATTTACAAAGGGAATATTAGCACTACAAAATC
The DNA here is from genome assembly GCF_040414725.1 of Anabrus simplex. Classification (NCBI taxonomy): domain Eukaryota; kingdom Metazoa; phylum Arthropoda; class Insecta; order Orthoptera; family Tettigoniidae; genus Anabrus; species Anabrus simplex. The sequence continues at coordinate 466,781,056 of NC_090265.1, read as the reverse complement.
ATAACTTGGTACTCAAGAGCTTTGGTTCGTCCTTCATAGTCCGAGTCCGCAAGGGACTCGCCTGAAGCGTCTACTCCATGGCGCTGAGGTAGGAGGTCACGGGTTTCAGACGTCCCTCGATGACTCTTGAGTAATCCATGGTCTTGGAGTCGTGAACACTGGAAAGATACTATTCACACTGATTTTCACACAGACTTCTTCTGCACACGTCACAGTCAAAAGTCCCCTTTTATTGGTATGATTGCGATCTCTTACAGAAAGAAGTTGCATATTTATTAATTTGAGGCTGGACGCAGCTAAACTACCTCAGTCAGACAAAGCTAATACAGAAACTCACGGTGTCGTCCCTGCAATAGTTTATTGCTCTGAAATAATGTGATATTGGGTTCCTATATTTATTTCGAAACCCTGTCTCGTACGTTTGTTTCTCTGTACTTCTACAATTACGCGAGCATATATGGTCTCACATGGAGTGGGGGTTGGACAGAGGAACGCCTCCCCACCATAATTTTGAGATCTCCAGATACATTAAGTTTATGGAAATCAGCGATGCGGCAGATTGTGTGGCTCGCCAATCACAAATACTAGATATAATGCGTAACCAAAACGATCAGTGGTTTAATCGTAATTCGGCCGTCTAAATCAAGAGCCTAACGAGGAACCCCTGTTGGGTGTCTGGTTCACAGCTATCGTGACGACGCCAGAGCATCTTACGTCATTTCTTTGAGACGTAGTTTCATAAATAGTATATTTTTATTTTGACTTATAATTTTGTCAATGATCCATTATTCTTGCTGTTACTTCGACATATGCTTCATGATTAATTTAAGTACTTCTAAAATCACCTCCTCACGTTGGCTCTACTGTGAGTCGGAATTTGTTTTAGGGGCGGAGTCAGCAGACACTATTTTTTTTTCTTCCCTCTTTACGCGCGCTCAGTTCGTGGGTTTTATCAACCATAATCTGCGTGCGTTAGGCGCCAGGCTGGCGAAGATGTTACGCAACATGGTGCAACCGAGCCCCATATTAACAAAGAAGCTCCAAGCACATACTTCCCACACACACATATATATATATATATATATATATATATATTTCCGAATAAATATTCAATGTGACGATACGGTCACAATAAGGCATACCTCCAGAATGGTTTGAAAACCATACTAATAGGTTAAAAAAATATCCTAATCGCCACAATACAAACGATCCGATACGGTGTTGGGGACAAGGTGGGATGAAACTATATGCCGTGCTTTTACGGCCGGCAACACTTTCTGCAGCCAAGCTCACATGAGGATCTAGTGAAGACAAAGTGAATGATGTTGGGTGAAATTGGGTAAGGAGTTTGAAAGAATCTGCAGTGACATATGAATATGAACTCTCCCGATAGTTGCCTGGAAGCGAAATTGGAAAACCACGCAAACCCTTCTCAAGACAGCCGGCGGTGGGTTTCGAACCAATTCACCTTCCTAATGCACAGCTTGGCTCCATAGCAGTATCGCGTTAACACCCGTGGCCACTCTCATCGGTAGTTACAATACGTAGTATATTTTTCGTAAATGATTTAAAATAAGCTGGGATTTTGTCGATCTCCCTTGGTAAATTATCCCAATCCCTACTTCCCCTTCCTATGAGCAAATATTATTCCTTGCTGATTTTCTAGATTATCTGATCTCTGCAGTCCCTTTCTACACATGAGACTCTAGAAGTGAACGATTTATCCAGAAGGAGGCGTGATTAATGACGGCGTTAGTCGTACAAACAACTTTTAAGAATGATCGTACGTTTCGCCTAATCAGAATTTAGTGGTAGTTCCTAATAATGAGCGACTGCATTTAGCCTCGGGGTTTGAAGCATGTTACGAGCTAAGCCAATAACCAGGATTAAATTGGCAAGCTCTTTCGCTCTCGGCTTTTAAAGTGATATATTGCTTCAGCGTCCCCCTCACTCTTTCTCTCTTCCTTTCTTCAACTGCAAGTGTCTACCTAGCGGTCTTCTGTCAGACAAAGGCCTGTGTAACATCGAGAAAGGATACCCGCTTCTTTTATACATTGAAAGAGTAAAGTAGAAGTTGCCATTGTTTGGATCATCAGACCATAGACTGGTGTGATGCTGCTCTCCCTATCATTTTATCCTGCGCTAATCTCTTATCTCTACACAATTACTCCTTCATACACAGGGCTGCCCCCCCCCCCTTCCAGTGTACGATTTATAACGGGGCAGCCTGAACAGATGCCCAGGGGCGCAAAGGAGGAAGACATTTTAAATTTAAGCCAACTGCAAGTTTAGTGAAATCGAGTTTTTAATGATCTGTCGATCAAATACAGTAATGCCAATCTTTTGTAACATTGTGAATACAGCCTCACAAAGGTTTACTTACGTACCCCAACCCCGTATCAGAGAACGGAACTGCCGGGCTTAGTGGCTCAGACGGTTAAGGCGCTGGCCTTTTGACCCCAACTTGGCAGGTTCGATCCTGGCTCAGTCCGGTGGTATTTGAAGGTGCTCAAATACGACAGTCTCGTGTCGGTAGGTTTACTGGCATGTAAAAGAACTCCTGCGGGACTAAATTCCGGCACCTCTGCGTCTCCGAAGACCGTAAATGTAGTTAGCTGGACGTAAAGCCAAAAACATTATTAGAGAACGGAACTAAGGGATAGACATAGGCCTACACAGGCCTACTTATGCAGCTAATTTAACTTTACACACCAGGTGAAACATAAGAAAGGCCACATTTATATATGTATTACAAATTATAAAATTAACGGAATTAAGAGACAAACCAAGATAATATTTACAAGTTGAAATGATGATGATTATGATAATCATTATTATTAACAGCAACCGACCGGATTAGCTCAGTGGTAGGGTGGTTGTCAACTAGTGCGGACTTGGGAGATGCCGTGGATTAACAATCACACTGTTGTTCTTGAAATGGTTATCCATGGTTTTCCATTTCACCTCCAGGCATTGGCCACGAGCCTGTATTCTTTAAAGTCCACAGCCACTTCCTTCCCAAATTCCTACTCAAAAATCGTTCTTTCGTTCTTTCTTCAACTATACTCAAGTTAGTGGTCGTCTTATACTGTATATTGGAGAAATGGGAGGTCAGTCTCCGGTTGCGAATAGTTAGCATGATGGCCTTCGGACACAAAGACCCAGGATTCGATTTCCGGCTAGGTTAAGGTTTTTTACCGCGAATGGTAGATTCCTTTTGCTCGGGGACCGGGTGCGTGTGTGTGTGTGTGTGTGTGTCACCGTTTATTTCAGCCTCCTCGTGACTCTCCTTTGGAGGACTGGGGAAAAAATCGCTCCCGAACCAAAACTGAAATTGGCACATTATTGTTCATCAATGAGTTTGAAGGGGGGGGGGGGCGGGGGGCGGGAAGGATTTGAAATTCTTCCCGGGGCGTCATGAACTTTAATCGCGGCCCTGATTGCCCTCTGACCCGTGGAAGTGCCACCCCACACGTACCCTGTTCATAATTTCATACATTATTTTTGTGCCTTTGCTGGCAGGACCTAGTGTTTACAGTGGACTATGTCTTCTGGTATGGGCTAGAGCAATTTTGTTACTTTCATTGATCTGTCTCAGCTTTATCCTTGGCTTTGACAAAATGAAAGTTACTGAGGTATGAGTGATGCTAGTACTGCCATTCCTTATGCAGCCAGTCCCTACTATGAATGGAGTGAAAATATTGCTCATAGGGTCAGTTGGTACATGCATTTCAGTGGGCTTGGCAGACTGATATGTACTAGCAACTTCTGACTCGGTGAGGAAAGCAACGGGAAACTACCTCACTCCTCATTTCCCTAGTACGCCCCTTTAGTGATGCCTAGGCCATCTATGACAGCTTATGGCGGAACTGTTGAGGATCCAACCAGCCTTCGGGCTGAAGACTAAACATACATACATCCACTTTTGTATTTTTAAGTCATCACTCTGTGACTACCACCTGCCTACGTACTCATACTGCTAAATTTCATCGTTATTTCTTTTCATTCAAGTGGTTACGAAATACCAGAGTTTAAAACATTTGCCGAATAAATATAGTTTTTGTCAGTATTTTTTTAGAAATCTGATAATAAAACAAAACAAGTTATAGAAAATAAAACTTCCTGAAATGACTATAATATATCATCGTTGCCGGGACAAAACCTACTGTGTGATAATATTTTTCGAGACATACTGACCCGCAGACACACACATTATGAAGACCGAGAATTGTTTGTCCAACCCTTGTCCCGTTTTCCTACGGCAACGGGTATGAGGTGAGATGAATCTGTCGTGGCGATTTTTTATGACCGGGTGCCATTCCTGACGTCAACCTCATCAGAGGAGTTATTGAGATGAAATGAATGACGTGATAGGAAGAGGGTGAAATCCGGTGCCGGCACGTAGCCTACTACTGTCGAATAGCACCAAGTGGTCTGTTCAAGGTTTAACGTCCCCATCCGACGGATGAATCACCATCAACAGCGTCATATGTCCTCACTCCATATGAGCACTGCGGAGAGGTTTGGAATTTAATCCAGGCTTTTGGCACGCAATCTAGTGATTAGAAATTGTATACCATCACCTCCCCTACCCTGCCGGCCAACATTCTGATGCTGAAATTTTTTTCGACCAACGGGATTCGAACCGACTAACCTCTGTGTCAGACCGTTTTAGACTTCAGCGCTTTAACGATCATGGCCACCAGGCGGGATTATGAAGAGCGAGATTGCCTTGACAATATTCACACAATATTGCACTTTAGATAACAGAACCTTACCGGCCAAAGTTCTAAGCAGAAATATTTCACATAGGAGGTTTTGTCCCGGCAGTGACGATATGATAACCGCCAACTTACTCTTTCTTTTGATGTAAATCGTACGAGGGCGAATCAAAATGTAAGTCACACTTCCAAGTTATGTCCATTTATGAAAGGACCTACACATAGGCAACACGACAATGACAACATACAATGTAAATTTTCCATATAGTCCCCAAGAGACCGTAAGCATTTCTCGGAACGGTCAACCAACTTTTCGATTCCTGATGCGTAGAAATCACCTCCAGCGCTCTGGAGACAACTGCTTTCACCTCCTCATCGTCTCGGAATCGTCGTCCACCGAAATCCTTTTTCAGCTTACGAAAAGCACGATAATCGCACGGCGCTAAGTCTGGACTGTGTGGACGATGTTGCCATACCTCCCACTTGAATCGCTACAGCAGTTCGGACGTTTGGCGGGCCGTGTGACGTGTTCCGATATCGTGCAACAAAATCACACCGGCGTTCAATTGTCCCTACCGCCTTGTTTTAATTGCCTTACACAATCGGTTCAACGTTTGGCAGTGCGAAGCCGAGTTGATTGTCGTGCTATTCGGCATAAATTCCACGTGCACCACACCCTCCATGTCAAAGAACACTGTCGCCATTGCCTTTCGTGCTGAAGGTTGGACCTTGGCCTTCTTTCGTGGTGGTGTTGTTGCGTGCACCCATTCTATCGATGTTCTCTTTGTTTCGGGGGTGAAGTTATGGATTCACGCTTCATCCCTGTGATGATTCGCCGCAGAAACCCGTTGCTCTCCACAGAATACCGTTGCAAAAATGCCAGTGACGATTGGAAACGTTTTCCCTTGTGGACATCGGTGAGCATCTTTGACACAGTTGACGAAATCCAAGATGTTGGTGAACAATGGAGAACACACTACCATACGAAATGTTCAGCATTCTGGCAATTTTCTGTATTGTTATGCGCTGATTCTCTCTAAGATCCCATTCACACGGTCAACATTTGCGACGGTATTGGACGTGCGGGCCTGCCTTCGCGATATTCGTCCGTGAGATCCGTGCGTCCGAAATTGCTTACACCACTTTACAATACCTGAGCTAGAAATTGCACGCTAACCATATACAGCAGTGATTTCACAATGAATGTCCGTGCAATTGAGCCGTTTACCCCATAGAAATCTGATTGTGCACGCACCTCAAATTTGGAGTGAACATCCGGTTGACGCGCCATTGAGCCTAGCCCGCTCTGCACACACAACGCGACAGGATACCACACCAATTTTGCTATCGTACGTGTCAGCAGTTATTGTAGCTTGTTCCGCTTTGGCCACGGTCACGACACACAGCGTGCTCTCGCTGCGAGCTAGTTTAACTTACTTTTTGATTCACCCTCGTGTTTCAAATTGAGATTAGGTGTCTCAAGTGTAAAACCGATGTAACGCTCTAATAGTAAACGATTATTTATGATTGTGATATGGGTAGCGTTGTCAGATTCATGTATGACCTGTGAGGGTCCTTGTAATTCCGTCATAATTTTACGTGTCGTCATTGATGTAAAACTTCCATTTTCAAGTTTAATTGTGCCCAGTTCCATACCGCGCGCGAGACACTGCACGCTAAGACTGTCTAACAGCCTAAAAGATTCTATTGCTTAGATTTTCTTTTTTCGGTAGCCGTGAAAGCCTTAACTGGTATGCATCTATTGTTCACGTTTGTGATTTTGTCACCCCAAGAACGCGTTTTCTTTTAAAATCATGTGTTGTGAGACAGATGTCATATATACATGTTCTAAAATTTAGAGCATGCACGGAACATCTAGTTCGTTCTGTCCCTGTTTTTGGGGGTGATAGCCGAGTGAGACCGTCATTGGCTTCTAACAATCGTGACTGCATTTCGAATCCCAGTGTATGTATATGGGAATTTTGTAATTGAAAATGAACCTTTTCGTGGTTCCAATTCAGTGTAAAACTGGAAGTTCCATTCCTATGGTCATGATACCTATAGTCACGTAAAACTATATACATTTTTGGCATTGTTTCTACTTGTCGTGCCAGAATCCACACGTCCATATCTTGTAACTGGCACTTCGACTCGTTAGCTGAATGGTCAGCGTATTGGCCTTCGGTTCAGAGGGTCCCGGGTTCGATTCCCGGCCGGGTCGGGGATTTTAACCTTAATTGGTTAATTCCAATGGCACGGGGGCTGGGTGTATGTGTTGTCTTCATCATCATTTCATCCTCATCATGACGCGCAGGTCGCCTACAGGCGTCAAATAGAAGGACCTGCACTTGGCGAGTCGAACCAGTCCTGGGATATCCCGGCACTAAAAGCCATACGACATTTCATTTCATTTTTACTTAGTTAACTCTTGTTTGCTTCGACAGTCTTTCATATTCACACTATTTGCGGCCCTTCCCATTCTTTTTGGGTACCTCCATTCTTCGAAGATCTGGGCCTCTTCTTTATTATTCTATGAGTAGAGTTAACAGGGATATTATGGTGTACTTATGTTCAAAGCAATCACTGTCGGGATGAGTGGCTCAGACGGTTGAGACGCTGGCCTTCTGTCCCCAACTTGCCAGGTTCGATCCTGGCTCAGTCCAGTGGTATTTGAAGGTGCTCAAATACGTTAGCCTCGTGTTGGTAAATTTACTGGCACGTAAAAGAGCTCCTGCAGGACTAACTTCCGGCACTTCGACATCTCTGAAAGCCGCAAGAGTAGTTAGTGGTACGTTAAGCCAATAATATTATTTTTAAAACAATCACTGCTGCCAGAACAACCACCACCACCGCCACCACCTATTCGCTTTCCCAATGTGGGCCTACATCATTCACTGATAAACGTTTGGGTACATTATAGTTTATTTTCAATGACAGAGCGCACTATTATAGCCTATTATAGCCTATTTAATATGGTAAGCGTCATATCCACCCAATATTCCCATATATTTATATCTTCTAATGTACATCATCTCAGATATTAACTGTTCATAATGAAGGCTGCATTCTCAGCACTGTTTGTTTGTTGTGTTTAACAACCAAATTATGTGACTGATTTTAAAAAGGTCCGAGTCGTTGGCTGAATGGTCAGCATACTGGCCTTCGGTTCAGAGGGTCCCGGGTTCGATTCCCGGCTGGGTCGGGGATTTTAACCTTCATTGGTTAATTCCAATGACCCGGGGGCTGGGTATTTGTGCTGTCCCCAACATCCCTGCAACTCACACACCACACATAACACTATCCTCCATCACAATAATACGCAGTTACCTACACATGGCAGATTCCGCCCACCCTCATCGGAGGGTCTGGTTTTAAGGGCTGCACTCGGCTAGAAATAGCCACACGAAATTAATTAATTTTAAAAACTGAGAAAAACCTATGTACAGAAGGGGTTAAATTGAAATATGCCAGTTGGCCGTGCGCGTAGAGGCGCGCGGCTGTGAGCTTGCATCCGGGAGATAGTAGGTTCGAATCCCACTATCGGCAGCCCTGAAGATGGTTTTCCGTGGTTTCCCATTTTCACACCAGGCAAATGCTAGGGCTGTACCTTAATTAAGGCCACGGCCGCTTCCTTCCAACTCCTAGGCCTTTTCTATCTCATCGTCGTCATAAGACCTATCTGTGTCAGTGCGACGTAAAGCCTCTAGCAAAAAAAAATAATTGAAATATGGCATTTTGATTCTCAGAGACGTATTCCTTAACATATACTGAAATATTTCAAATACTGTAATGAAAATATACAGATCTGTACATGCAATTATTCCTAGGGTGTATTTTCCTAAAGTATTTCAAAAGTAGCGTCATGGAAATAGGGTCTCACTGTCATCTTTAGGTAGGGTTTTTAGTCCACTAGCTGTGTTTCATATCGTAGCCGGGAGAGAGTAGATTTATGTATACAAAACAGATGAAGTGTTTATACATTTACGGCATCAATAAACTAGTGAAGAAAGCGCGAATAGTGGAGAATTTCTGGCTCCATAACCTGTAACGACCAAACTATCCCAGGAGTTAGAATAACTGTGTGAAGAAATGGGCTATTATTAACAGTGATGTGAACAACCAGGTTTAGTACAATGCGAATACGACTGTAACTTACAACAATATTCCACAGAATGCGGGCTCATGCCATTCTCACCTGCTGGTAATCGAACAACCACTATTTTACACGATGGGGACAATCATGGCGTTACTTGACTGCCTCGACGAAGCGAGAGCAGTTGCGGGCAGACCATCGGTTTAGTTAGTTGTTTCCAGAGTAAGCAAAAACGTGTACTGGACAAGTGGACTACATATATTTTAAGAAAATGAATAGGGATACATAAAAACAATTTAAGTAACTATTTCGTGCTTTCTGTAAATTCACAGTCCATGGAAAGGTTTAGAAATGTATGTATCGTACAACCTGCTGCTTGATGAGTAGATTTTAAGTCTGAAGTTTTATATAAATACATTCCCCGAACTGGTAGAACAAACAGATCGAGAGCCAAAATCCAGATTTGGTACTGACTTCACCTAAAAAGGAAATACACTGACTGACAGAGCAAATGCAACGCCAAGAAGGAGTGGTCAGAACTTTATGCCAATTGCAGGGTAGACTGACGTCACTGAGGTATGCTCATGATGTGAATTGTGCCACTGTGCTGCGCACGTAGCGAACGATAAATGGGACACAGCGTTGGCGAATGGCCCACTTCGTACCGTGATTTCTCAGCCGACAGTCATTGTAGAACGTGTTGTCGTGTGCCACAGGACACGTGTATAGCTAAGAATGCCAGGCCGCCGTCAACGGAGGCATTTCCAGCAGACAGACGACTTTACGAGGGGTATGGTGATCGGGCTGAGAAGGGCAGGTTGGTCGCTTCGTCAAATCGCAGCCGATACCCATAGGGATGTGTCCACGGTGCAGCGCCTGTGGCGAAGATGGTTGGCGCAGGGACATGTGGCACGTGCGAGGGGTCCAGGCGCAGCCCGAGTGACGTCAGCACGCGAGGATCGGCGCATCCGCCGCCAAGCGGTGGCAGCCCCGCACGCCACGTCAACCACCATTCTTCAGCATGTGCAAGACACCCTGGCTGTTCCAATATCGACCAGAACAATTTCCCGTCGATTGGTTGAAGGAGGCCTGCACTCCCGGCGTCCGCTCAGAAGACTACCATTGACTCCACAGCATAGACGTGCACGCCTGGCATGGTGCCGGGCTAGAGCGACTTGGATGAGGGAATGGCGGAACGTCGTGTTCTCCGATGAGTCACGCTTCTGTTCTGTCAGTGATAGTCACCGCAGACGAGTGTGGCGTCGGCGTGGAGAAAGGTCAAATCCGGCAGTAACTGTGGAGCGCCCTACCGCTAGACAACGCGGCATCATGGTTTGGGGCGCTATTGCGTATGATTCCACGTCACCTCTAGTGCGTATTCAAGGCACGTTAAATGCCCACCGCTACGTGCAGCATGTGCTGCGGCCGGTGGCACTCCCGTACCTTCAGGGGCTGCCCAATGCTCTGTTTCAGCAGGATAATGCCCGCTCACACACTGCTCGCATCTCCCAACAGGCTCTACGAGGTGTACAGATGCTTCCGTAGCCAGCGTACTCTCCGGATCTCTCACCAATCGAACACGTGTGGGATCTCATTGGACGCCGTTTGCAAACTCTGCCCCAGCCTCGTACGGACGATCAACTGTGGCAAATGGTTGACAGAGAATGGAGAACCATCCCTCAGGACACCATCCGCACTCTTATTGACTCTGTACCTCGACGTGTTTCTGCGAGCATCGCCGCTCGCGGTGGTCCTACATCCTACAGAGTCGATGCCGTGCGCATTGTGTAACCTGCATATCGGTTTGAAATAAACATCAATTATTCGTCCGTGCCGTCTCTGTTTTTTCCCCAACTTTCATCCCTTTCGAACCACTCCTTCTTGGTGTTGCATTTGCTCTGTCAGTCAGTGTATATCCATAAAAATAGCAAAATAAAGGAATGTTCTGAAAGCGGTTCCCATACAATTTATTACTGTATAGATAAACATTCTTAGCTATTGTGTCTAATATTACAAAAGATTACATAAGTCGTTTACAGGGTGTGTATATCTAATTACTTGTACATCATTCATAGTCTTCTTCTGATATTATGAAACATGAAACATTCTTGCTCTTTCTTTGCTTTAGCATGTTATCTTGTTAACTTAAAAGACTTGCAACATTACTTCTTTCCTTTCTTGTTGAGTAAACTTACTCGTAATTGCTGAAGCCGCAAGCGAACAACGCAGAAACTCCCACGTTCACATTCCTGCCCTTCTATACATACCACATTCCAGAAATAACATTAAAAGCCTGCTCTAATTCGAGCAATTAAGGGTAGAGGTATGTGAGGGAATTCCTTCCTTGCAAGTAATGTAATGAATGACGCATATCATGTGCTCTGGAGCACCTCGTGATGGATTCCTTCTTCCTTCCTTGAGACTGTCATGGATCACAGCCCAGCGTAATACCATTCCAAATTAAATCCAGAGCCCAGCGTGATATCATTCCAAACTAAATCTTAACAATGTTACTAATAACTGGCCAATTTATCTTAGGCCCTTATTTAATATAACTTTTATAGGTTATACGAAATAGTCTCCCTATTTACCTTATTTATAGATGGAGAGCTTAGTTTTCACGCCACTGCTACAGCAACAGGAAAAATAAATGGGGGCAAATATTTAAGTAATAATAATAATAATAATAATAATAATAATAATAATAATAATAATAATAATAATAATAATAATAGTAAAATTATTGCTGGCAGAAAATTGCCCCCATAATGCTTTTAGCTTACATGATTGAAATAAACATTTTCATTAGAATAATAATAATTACTTCAGTTTTAATTGGATGGCCCCAAAAGCTCTTGCTAACTTAAGTCAACCATGCTTAATTCAATTAGATATTTGAAAAGTCCCCAATTTTCCGAAATTCGACGTCACTCCAAATTGCAAAAAATGCAAAAATGGTGCAGCCCTAGTAACGCCACCCATTCGACGAGGGAGTAAGGCATGTAGCGTGTATGGAAAACTGCATGTTGTTGTGGTGGAGGTTAGTGCTGTGTGTGGTATGTGAGTTGCCGGGGCGTTGGGGACAGCACAGACACTTAGTCACCGAGACAATGGGATTAACCATTTAGATTAAAATTTCTCGACACGACCGGGAATCAAACCCGGGATCCCGAGGAACGAAGACCAAGAATCTAATTATTTAGTTATGGACACGGACAATATTGCAAATGATTCAACAGTTATTAGATTTTGTCCGTGCTGAATTATTTGTTCTTTCTTTCAAAATTCTGGGTGGCTCAGACGGTACAGGCTATGGCCTTCGGAGCACAAATTTGTGGGTTCGAAGTCGGCTCAGTCTGGTGGTATTTTAAAGTGGTCAAATACGCCAGCCTCCCGTCGGTAGATTTACCGACAGTAAAAGGACTCACGTGTGAAAAATTCCGACAACTTCGTGCAGTTGAAAATAGCCATGAATTAGTGACACATTTCCAGGCATCCTAGGAAATTTTAGGTTGGTAGCAGAGAAAAGATACCTAGGAAAATAAAAAAGTCAAAGGTGGGGTATTAAAAATTGGGTTTCCGAAGCAAAACACAGTAAGAATGCAAACGTGAGATTTTTCAACGTTTGGAAAACTCCTTTCTCAAAAGATTAATTTATAATTGTTGAGAGCTGTTGAAATCTCACCGTCGAACCCTGAGAAAATGTTCAGGGAATTATACAGTAATATGCCATTCATTAGAATGGATTTGGGATTGTTGGTGTTTCAACAAACAGCAAATACGCTCGTGATGCAACAGCCTGCTAGGGCATTGAGCTGTCAAGACGACTGCTGCCTAGCCGGATGGCCTGGTGATACCACGTGGTCGGGGTGATGACATTCTCACCCGTGTATCTCGGCTCTCTTAACGGAGTCCACCGCCTCTTGCAGCTTCTCAGTTGGTCTCACGAGGCTGAGTGAACTTTATTCAAAACCTACGTCCAAAATTAAAATCGCTGGACAGGCCGGGAATCGAATGCAGGGCTTCCGAGTAAGCACGCTACCTATACACCTGGGGCTGGCTTAATAAGGTCAGGATTAACTACATTACATTACGTTACATTAAATTTCATTAATTACGTTGAAACCAAACAAGCATGGGTACCGCTAGGTAGATAATAGACAAAAAATATATGGTCCTACTAATCAAAGTGCCCCTAGTCTATTAACAACGGAAACAAGACATGTTAATTTGATTTAATGAAGTTCTGAAATTTTTAATTTGCATTAAATAATAAATATGATTACAATGAGGTAAGAATATCTGTTTTTTCTTATTCGAACAAACGTGGTTTGAACTACCTCTAACGGCGTATTGTACTCCATTAAGCTGTGTGGATAAATTGCGGTTATATAATCATTTACAGTTTTTTTATTTATTCTTCACATATCACGATCAGAAAACATTGCTATCCGTTCACTGATTTGAAATATGTTTGATAAAAAGTGGAAATACGGGTAACAAAATAGATGAAATGTTCGTCCTATTTAAGGTCACTTTTCTGTTATTTTTGTTGCTTAGTTAAATGTATAGAAACAATAAAGTCATAATTGCCTATATTTCTTAGTTCTGTATTACTTCGTCTGGTGCGAACGGTGTCGCACATGTATATGTAGTCATTTTTACGGTCGGATGCCCTCCCTTACGCTAACAATATATGAAGGAATATGCGTGTTTTTGTGGTGGTTTGCAGTGTGGTATAGATAAATGCAAAATCCCAGTCCACGCGGGAGAAAAATTCACCATAAATGGTTAAAATTTCCGTCCTGAATGGGAATCTAATCCCGTACTCACTAAAGCAAAGGCTGCGACACTGATCATACAGCCACACGGCTCCGTATTACATTACGAGTTATAATTATCTCAACTCTTGTGAATGAAGCAGTTATAATCTTCGAGACTTGAACTAAGGCACAATCGCAGCTAGTTCTCAGAATTTATGTATATGAAAAGAGTTTACTAACAACAGAGTCTGTTCTACTGGACCGATATGTTTCATTTTTATTTTATTCTCTCTGAAATTATCTGTCAGTGAATCGCGAGATATTGGTAGGTCTCTTAAGTTCAGCCAATTTCGAGTAGTCATAAAATCAAATCATTAATTTATCACTCCAATAATTGCAGGTGAAGGCTTACCCAAGTTAAGGTCAAACCCACATTCAAAAGGGGAAGCTTTTTCTCGATCATTAAACGTTTTTTAGAGAGGATTGAAGCCAATATTATGACGATTGATGCTAAAATAATTGTGAACAATGAGACAATAAATATAATTCAGATTATTTACTTTGAATAAATCAATCTTTTTGATTGGAAGTCAAATGTACTTACATACTAAATAAATAAATTATCTTTCCCATCAGTAGATAGAAATCATAATCATTCTACGTCGACAAAGTGTCAATATCATGCGGCAGCTTCGAATTCAACGTGATGATTAATTGAAAAATGACACATTAAATGTCGTAATACACAAGTTAGGAGGAATGTAGTTCCAATAATTACATGGAATCCATGGAATCCTGTTGCTATAAAGAAAGTTGATGCATATACAGCATCACTAATGGTAAAAAAGTCTTCAATATATTCATAGGCTTGTAGAATAGTAAAGTAAATACCTAATGAGATTGTAAAAAAATCTTTGTATTAAACTTATTTTAATTTTAAGTAGTTATAATGTTCTGTTTACACAGGTGTACAATTATATGGTTTAGCATAATAGCAGGCTTCATAGCCTGAGCCCCGCCATGTAAATAAATAAATAAATAAATAAATAAATAAATAAATAAATAAATAAATAAATAAATCGCAATACATTCTGTACTTAGTAGGTTGCTAAGCGACTAACACATTCACTAATATTCTGATTTATTATAATGTCATTGCATGCAGCCATGTTTGATTACTACGTGTCAAGCCCGAGAGTAAATGCCTCCTCTGATCATTGAAGAATATTATTCTGTGCTATATACTCTTTGATTCTCTGACCTTCCCCAGCTTTTAAATGTACTGAACAGGTAGAAGAACTTATCTAATAACTTACATGCTGCTAATAGAAAACATTGACATACGCTCAGACGGGAAGGTATCTTCTTTTTTTCTAGGGGCTTTACGTCGCACCGACACAGAAAGGTCTTATGGCGACGATGGGATAGGAAAGGCCTAGGAGTTGGAAGGAATCGGCCGTGGCCTTAATTAAGGTACAGCCCCAGCATTTGCCTGGTGTGAAAATGGGAAACCACGGAAAACCATCTTCAGGGCTGCCGATAGTGGGATTCGAACCTACTATCTCCCGGATGCAAGCTCACAGCCGCACGCCTCTACGCGCACGGCCAACTCGCCCGGTGGGAAGGTATCAAGTCAACTAGCCTTCTGATGACCATTACCAGTAATAAATCGCAGGGAACGACCACTGAAAAAAGTGGGGTGTCTACTTACCCTGACCAGTATTCAGTCGCGGCCAATTGTGTGTTGCACTATCACGTGCAAAATCGTTGGAAAATGTTAAGATCTAGATACGCCCGAATGGTCAAAGCACAGTGAATACTGTATGGGGAGAAGTGTTATAAACTACATCACGAATCAATCAGTTATTATATAACTGTATTAAATTTCATAAAACTGTTGAATAAGGCAGGCAAAGTAATAATATGACAATGACAGGCATACCAAGACGAGTTATCTGACCTGTTTATAACGAATGTTGCGATGCAGTACGGGTGCAATAGTTTGTATTAAAAGAGAAAATAATACGTATCTCGCTTGGAGTAAAGTGTTGAGACCTAATGACTCTTGAGATAAATTGGGAAATTACGTGATGAAAGAGTTGTTCAGCAATAGCTAACTATCCAAATTAAAATCTCTCATCCCACTCTATTTGTGCAGTTGTTCACCAACACGGATACACAAATAAGTTACGCTCAAATTACTATATTATTCGTTTAATAATGTCAAAACCGAGCGAGTAGCTGTGTGGTTTGTGCCATGTACTTGTCAGCTTGCTTCCGGGAGATAGTTGGTTCGAACCCCACTACCGGCAGCTCCGAATATGATTCTTCGTTGTTTCCCATTTTCACACCAGGATAATGCTGGAGCCGTACCTTACTTAACGCCACGGTGGATTCCTTCCCGATCCTAGCTCTTTCCTGGCACATCCTCGCCATATGACCTATCTCTGTAGGGGCGGCTTCAAACAAATCTCAAAGAAATACGAAAAAAATCAAACTGGAATTTGGAGAGAGAATTATAATTTAAGAAGAAGAAATCAAAACTCTGAATTTTTCTGATATTATTTTATCTGAGTCTGCAGAAATTGCTGTATGGTATGAAGAAGAGAAGAGGTACAAAATGAAAATAAATAAATCCAGAACAAAAGTAAGAGAGTGAGTCGAAAGAAGTCAGGTGATGCAGAAAATATCAGATTAGCAAGTCGTAAATGAAGTAGATGATTATTATTACTTGGGTAATACAATAACCTGCGATGGCAGAAGTAAGGAGGACATAAAATTCAGACTACCACAAGCAAGGAAGGACTTTCTGAAGAAAATACATTTCTTTACTTCGAACATTGATATAGGAATTGGAAAGATTTTTTGAAGACTTTAGTCTGGAACGTGGCATTATACGGAAGTGAAACATGGACAATAATTAGCTCATAAATAATTTATAAGCTCTTGAAATGTGGTGCTACAGAAGAATACTGAATGTGTGATGGGTAGATAGAATCACGAATGGTGAGATATTGAATCAACTTGGTGAGAGGAGAAGAATTTATGAAATTTGGCCAGAAGAAGAGATACAGTATATAATGCAACTTAAGACACCAGGACTTATTCAGTTATTTTTTCAAGGATTTGTTGGTGGTAAGAACTGTAGCATATGAAAAACAGATTAGAGTAGATGTAGGATGTAAGAGTGACGTATAAATGGAAAGGTTATCACAGGTCAGGTGTCATAGAGAGCTGTGTAAAACCAGTCTATGACAAAACAATGTCGAATAATTTAGTTTCACGATGTACGGTGTCCGAGAATCAACTGACGGAAAAGAAAGATCCACATCTACAAAACTACCGCATGCAATGCAATACAATTCACTTAGTTGAATGAGAAACGTCCGACTCGTTGGCTGAATGGTCAACGTACTGGTCTTAGGTTCAGAGGGTCCCGGGTTCGATCTCCGGGCGGATCGGGGATTTTGATCGCTTCTGATTATTTTTCTCTTTGCTTTACATCGCACCGACACAGATATGTCTTATGGCGACGATGGGATAGGCCTAGGAAGTGGAAGGAAGCGGCCGTGGCCTTAATTAAGATACAGCCCTGGCATTTGCCTGGTGTGAAAATGGGAAGCGACAGAAAACAATCTTCAGGGCTGCCGACATTGGGGCTTGAATCCACTATCTCCCGATTACTGGATACTGGCCGCACTTAAGCGACTGCAGCCATCGAGCTCGGTCGTCTGATTAATTCTGGCTCAGGGACTGGGTGTATTTGTCCGTCCTAACACTCTCTTCATCATATTCACACCGAGCACGATAGCTGCAGTCGCTTAAGTGCGGCCAGTATCCAGTATTCAGGAGATAGTGGATTCGAGCCCCGCTGTCGGCAGCCCTGAAGATGGTTTTCCGTGGTTTCCCTTTTTCACACCAGGCAAATGCCGCGGCTGTATCATAATTAAGGCCACGGCCGCTTCCTTCCAGTTCCTAGGCCTCTCCTATCCTACTGTCGCCATAAGATATATCTGTGTCGGTGCGACGTTAAGCAAATAGCAAAAAAAAATAGCATCATATTCAGACCACATACCACACTACAAACCACCACAGAAACACGCAATAGTGATTTCATCCCTTCATATAGGGTTGGCGTCAGGAAGGGAATCCGGCCATAAAACAGGACCAAATCCACATGTGCTACGCAGTTAGCACCCGCGACCCCACAGGTGTGGGAAAAGCTGTGGCAAAAGAAGAAAGAAAAGAATAGTTGAATGAGAAACACGAAGGGTTTTGGTAGTTTGTTGCACTGATTCGAAGCGGACATATGGACGTAGGCGTGCATTCGTTAAAAAGCGATTTTGTTTTCAACAGGACGGTGCCCCTCCACACTACACTATCTCGGTGCACACCCTTCCTGATGAGACGTTTCTTGACAGTTGGATTGGGAGATCATGACCATCACAACTTCGCAGCTTGACCGACATAGATTTATTTCTGTGGAGGATGTGTTACAGGAAAAATGTATTGTACTCACATGGACGATACTGCAGTTTGTGTGACCGGATTATCGAGGCAACAGGATTGGACACACTGGAGATGCTTTCAAACATCAGGAGATCGAACATACGACAGGAGATCGTCTGTCGCCTAGATACAACTTGTGTTGCAAAAGGCGCTCTCATAGTGATCTACTACAAGTGGTGCATTCACTTTTTGGAGTGCAATGCGGCAAATAAATTAGCTTAGAGATTTGAGTTCCTCTCATTCAACACTTCATTCCCAGATACCCTTCATTCTCATTCATTGTGATTAAATTAGTATGCTGTGTGTTTGGTGTGTTGGTCATGCGATTTAGGTCACGTGGCTGTTACCTTGCATTCGGGGGAGGATGGATTCGAACCCCACTGTTGGCAGCATTTCAGGTTGTTTCTCCCTCAGTCTTCAAAACAACTCATATTAACTAAATAGTTTCTAGAACTACTCTGGTTGTGCCTTGCCACTTCAACGTCAAGTACATAGGTGGACTCTTACCATACCCTATTTTATTATTTCCATTGATTTAAATTTTATATATATTTTCATCAAAATTTGTACGTCTAGATTTCACAATATTAGTTAGTTACCGAGTGTGTTGGTTATGCGATTTAGGTCACGTGGCTGTTACCTTGCATTCGGGGGAGGATGGATTCGAACCCCACTGTTGCAGTATTTCAGGTTGTTTCCCATCGTTTCTCATTTCCACACCAGACAAATGCTGGGGCTGTACCTTAATTAAGGCCATGGTCGTTTTCTTCCTCATCCTATTTCATTGCCTCTGTTCCGGAGTATCTGTGGAACGCAGACGTGATGAAGGAAGGTGTGGACTTGAATGTATCTAACTACAATATCAAAATTAATTTAAAACTTAAACTAAAGGTTATATTTTCGGAACTTCAAACTTAACAATTTTTCATAACAATGAAACATCAGGTACAGTGATAATCTTAAAACAAGTCTAGGAAAAGACAAGATAAGTGGTCTTAACAGATCCTGGGCTTCAAGCCCCTCGCATTACATTCCCTCAGCTCCTAACTCAAATTTACAAAGAACACAAATTATTCAAGGGCATAAATCCCCTAATTCACGAGCACCTGCTCTCCAAAATATAAAATAATATCTAGCCTTCCAGAGGCACTCTTTACTATCACCAAACTTGAAAAATAGCTAATAGGTTCTCAGTTTTCCAAGCCTACTCAAGGCAACATCAACTTACAATTGCTGGCCTCTCAAGCCACAACTTACACTTTGAAAATAATTTATACAGGGGTATATAATACCCAACCTACTGGGCCTTAATGGAAAAATAAGAGGTTAGATAACAGGCCCAAACACAAAGTGAAAGGAGGCACACTGCGCTCCAATATAATGAACACCTAAAAACCTAAAGGGCTCTAGGCCGATGAAACAGGGGCTATTCCCAAACTACTGAGGTGACTCGTATAGAAATTGCATTAACACATTACAGTAGGAAAAAAGTTAGAGAAAAACGTAGTCACCTCAAACCAAGATGAAGGGGAGCTCGAGAGGGTAATTCACTCTCTATCCCCGATTATCAGTTAAAGATTGCATAAAGGTTTTACATTAGCCGGAAGAAAGTTACATTTTGGAAAAGCTAGTTACATAACAAAAGAGTCGGGCATTTCCCTCGGGTTAAACTGCGGAGTTAGCAAGAAAGAATAAAGGTATGTTGCTATTACCTTGTAGATGTTATAGCTGCCGACGAAAGAGGCCGCTCGCCTCCTGCTTAACACACACACTCAGATAGACATCGATCAATTGGCTAATAAACTTGAAAAGCCGCAGTTTATAAACCCTCAGGGAAGATTCGAGATCATTCAAGACTAAACCGACCACAATTTACACTCAGAATCGAACACGAAACCTGTGACAGGTGGAAAATTAATTACAGAAATTAGTGATTGGCTAGATTCAAAACTGGCTGTAATAAAAAGGAAATATTGCCAACCCAAAAATAAATGAACATCAATCAGTTACAAAAACCTAGAAATACAAAACGTCTTTAAATTTTAAGTTCTTTCACTTTGCACCAGAGGGCATGTTCGTACACTTTTTGTAGTGTCATCAATGGGAGAATGTCCAAACTTTTTGATAAATAGCAAACAAAACGAGGAGAAATTCAGTCAGTTTAGGAAACTTCACAATAACAAAATTACATCATCTTTCTGTGGTGACATCTTCTGAGTAAAGTTCTAAGTTGGTGTAGTTTCAGTTTCATTGTTTTATCAATAGAGGAGTTCATTTAGGCGCTGAATTTGAATACGCGGCGTTGGGGTGTACCTCCTGGTACAGTCTCCATAACACTAAGTCGATGAGACGTAAAAAACCAGCTAAAAAGCACTTTATGAATAATTAAAGCTGTTACCAGTAAGAACTTTTTATTAAGTATTGTACTTTTCAACGCGTTTCAGATTCGAGACTGCATCGTCAGGTGGCGGGATGATGATGACACTTAATTGTTGTTCTAAATGATACACAATTGTTTTCGAAGAATATTAAACTATTTCATTTAAGAGTAGGGGCTATGTACTTTATACATTTCTAAAATCTATATTAGGTCAATTATAGGTATGTGTCGTCTCAGAAATACACAGTTGCTCCTATCGTTTCAAAATATTCATTTTCAATGTTATCATTGAGCATGTGTTGAGGATTGATTGATTGATTGATTGATTGATTGATTGATTGATTGATTGATTGATTGATTGATTGATTGATTGATTGATTGATTGATTGATTGATTGATTGATTGATTGATTGATTGATTGATTGATTGATTGATTGATTGATTGATTGATTGATTGATTGATTGATTGATTGATTGATTGATTGATTGATTGATTGATTGATTTATTTATTTATTTATTTATTTATTTATTTATTTATTTATTTATTTATTTATTTATTTATTTATTTATTTATTTATTTATTTATTTATTTATTTATTTTTTTATTTATTTATTTATTTAGAGATGCAGTGTCTGTTTAGGCAGGATCTACACTCATATATATATATATATACGTACATCCAAATTTTGGATGGAGTCTATAATTTCTGGGGTAGTGAGTGCAAAGTCACTAGCACTGCCGTTATGCTTTCTTGTCTTACAATCGGTGGTGATGTGCTGGATGGTCCGTTGTGTAAGACCGCAGTCACACTCAGGCGTTGATATTCTGTATTGTAGTGGAAGACTGCACGGTTCCCATGCTTAGTTCGAATCCTGTTCAGTGTGGACCATAGTCTATGGGGGAGGTTGAAATCAGGTAGTGGTGTCTTATTTACAGGATTCATTGTTGAGTAGTACTTGTCGTTGAGTCTCTTCTGCTATTGAATGGAAGTTTAGTAGTTGCAATTCCTCAAGTTCATTGCATCCCTTTTGGTGGTTTTCTGGAACGCAGGGAATTAGTATTTGCATCACCGATATCATCATGTATCGCCAGTTCTGGATTGTTGATTATTTTGTTGAATTCCCTTAGGAGAGCATATTTAGTTTGCGATCTGGAGGAGGAATATGGCACAATATGATCTATTAGGTGAAGTCTATAAATTTATATTATGCTGTGTATGTGTGCAAAATGGTGAGAAATGTACTTCATATCCTGTGTCATGTAAATGTGCTTTTTTTCCGTGCTAATATAGACGAAGCGCCGCCATGTGTTCTTGAAATCTTATGTCAAACCCTCTTCCAGTTTAAAACGCGTCGCGGTGTGCAACATTTAATAAAAAATTGTGACTGGTAAAGGTTTTAATTATTCACAAATAATTGATTCAGAGTCACGGCCAAGACCTACATAAAACATGTCTTTTAATCAGGACATTAGTTCCTTATTCACGTGTACGGCTCCTTGGCTCGGGGACTGGGTGTTTGTGTCCGTCATAACACACATCACTTCATCTACTACAGCACAAAACACTTCCACCTTCACAGAAACACGTAATAGTGATTACATCCATCGGGAATGCCGTCCGGCCGTAAAACTGGACAAATCCAATAAATTTAAGAAAACGCTAGAAATATGAAAAAGATCTACTTCATATTACTTTCAGATTGTTTGTGATCCTCTTATCGATTGTAATCGTAGTTCATCTCGTCTCCGCTACGTTTCCAAATTGAGCTCAAAGCTGCCTAAAACTTACCGTGGGAGCCCACAACACACCGATGGTTTTAGACATTTTGTTGATTCCACTTTTTTATGTCCAGCATTTCTTTATTCGGAACACTATGACAATTGCATGCCTATTTCCTTTTTTTACAGTCTGTTTTACGTCTCACAGATAGTTCTTGTGGCGACGACGGGACAGGAAAGGCCTATGATTGGGAAGGAAGCGGCCGTGGCCTCAATTAAGGTACATCCCCAGCATTTGCCTGGTTTGGAAATGGGAAACCACGGAAAACCATTTTTACGGCTGGCAACAGTGGGGCTCGAACCCACCATCTCCTGGATGGGAGCTCACAGCTGCGCGCCCCTAACCGCACGGCCAACTCGCCCGGTACGCATCTTTTGAAATAATTATTGTCATTATACAAGCGTCAATCCATGATTCTCTAAGTCATTTGCTTTTACTGACTTCGTCGAGTGGGTGTAGAGAAAGCCACAGCATGTCTTTACTGGAAGCAGTAATTCCTCATCGTGGGTGTAGTAAATTGCCATTTTTAACAACTCAACCGTTCTCCGAAGGGACAGATTAAGATAAAAATACTAGCCGCAAATGTGAAGCATCGTGAAGAAAGGCTTCAGAGCCTCAATCAGTCTTAACTCAAAATCTATAAGAACATTTCCTCTCTGGATTCTTGTATGGAGAGTCTGGTGGGTGAATCTCTTGCCCCTCACATCCAGATTGAGAACATACAGAGCAATATATTTAATTGAATTCGCCAGATTGGTGTGGGTAGGATGCTGCTTGTTCTTGTTAGTCTTCCACAAATATGCTGCTTATATTTAAGCAGAGCTGTTTCTTTGATGCTGAAAAGTACCGTGTGATAGAAAAGAGTCGTCAGCCATAGAAATGCCTTCTCGGTCGTTCATATGAAATAACTCAGGTGACAAATTGTAATCTCCAGACATTAGTGGTTGTTTCAGTATATCTTGCTAGTTTCCTCTTAATTAAAAGTGGGATACAGTAATTTTAGAAACAGAGAAAGAATTCGTGACAGCAGTTCAATAACGGATGTACTTCTTGCTCTATTTCTCACGTCGTATAAGCTTATCTTATCATAAACGTATATTTCGCCAGTGATCGCTAAACGCAGCGTTAAGTAGTGTAAAGAGCTCCTCAGTTGGTTCGTGGACAACTCGTGACACGAGATTTGGTAATACATCATCCTGTACTACGCGGCTATCAGATGTGAGGGTTTGGGTGTCGTGAATACCAGGCGAATGTTAAAATCCAGCCTGTGCAATGCTGAGTGAAATTTGGTG